>NC_133326.1:589542573-589817573 GCF_042186555.1 Aquarana catesbeiana
GACGTGACATACCCTGTATTGTGGGTCTCTTTCACGTCATTCCTTCCCACTGTGACTAGTTACACTATTTTGTACAATTTACATCCGATTCTACCCACCCTTAATACACGTTCACCTTTATTGCACTTCACCTTGTGTGTTTCTTTGTCTCACCTCTGTCTCATTTTCTTCCCATCTTGACACCTCATCACCCCTTTTCCAGCACCTATGCATTTTTCAGTACACCATCACACACACACCCATCTCTCACATACACACAGTTGGATTGTGTTTTTTGCTGATGTTTTTGCTTTCACTGCTTTTTGATTGTTTCATTTGGCCCCTTGCACTGCACACCTTCCCATTTCCCCACCCCCATGCTTCCCTTTCACTCACATGTATCACCCCACCTGCACCATCCTCACACTTCACCAATCTGTCTCCTTTTTTTTTTTTTTTTCCCCTGGATCTTTTCCTCTTAAGCTTTTTTCCTTCACTCCCTAATCTTTTTTCCCATTCCCCCCTTAACCATCCCCCCCTCCTTCCCGTTCTTTCTTTCCCCTGTTTTTTTTTTTTTTTTTCCCATTCCCTACTAGTCTGCCCGTCCCCTTCTTTCCTCACATGTTCTCCCCACACTCGCCTTTTTCTTTTCTTTACATTCCTATATTCTTACCCTACTTTGTCACTTATTTCACGGCCAACACATAGACACCACCATTTACCTATTACATTACAAACTCTGACATACTGATATCTACATGCAGTCCTATCTACCCTTGTTAACCCCTTCCCCCCCCCCCCTTTTGTTACCATCACCACTATGGGAATATTCATACATCGCTGACCCCAATAAGTACAGACGACATCAAACAAATATTAAATAATTTATAAACAGAGTTATCCTTTTTTCAAAAAGTGACACATGATACATATATCTCTATCCGTGCTAAACAGAACGCACTGATGGTACAGTTGTCTGTTGTTTGATGCTTTGGCTGCAGGTGTCGCTCGCTTGCCCCCACGCTCCTCCCCAGTTTTGGGAAATATCCACTTGGTGTGACTCCTTGTAAGACACGCATGGACGAGTAAACCCCCCCTTTTCCCCTGTTGACGTGGTGGACGGCCAGGGACCCCTGTCGGGACCCGGTGGGGAAGACGTCGGAGAATTATTATAAGCTCAGGAGAAATTGCTCAAACACAATGTGATTGGTATTTATACTGTTAAACATATATATATTATATTATATTTTTATGGTCACATCCATGAACTCTAATACGTAAATTTTGTCACACCGCCTCAATCCTCTGAAGATGACCCAACGGGGTCGAAACGCGTCAGTATTATCACCCTATTATAGCGCTTGATCATTGTATAAACTTGTGCCAGCTTCATTTGTGTTATCTCCTGTAGCACAGCTCTTATTTTAACCATTACGGTTAAGTCCCACTAATTAAAAAACCCTTTCAAGTAACAACTTATTATTTTCATATTTTTTTGCTGCTTTAAAGCCCCACGGGGGATATCTTCTTTTTCTTTTTGAGCTTACAAAATCATTTCCCGTTTTCCTGGAACGCGGCTTCCCTTCCTTACTTAGGGGTCAATCTCTCCGCCAGTATAGCCTCCCTCTACTCATCTAATTACCAGGCCATTTCCCGCAAACTGATATCAGACCTCTCCCTTTGGGATAAGCATAACTTATCCTGGCTTGGCCGTATTAATGCAGTCAAAATGACCCTCCTCCCCCGTATACTTTACTTATTCAGGTCCCTACCCATCCCTATCCAGAAATCGCAAATACAGCTGCTCCAATTCCAAAATCGTAAAATTTATATGGGGCTCGAAGGGTAGTCGCTGCTCACAGAACATCCTATTCTGGCCTAAATCGCAAGGTGGTCTAGCCTTACCTAATATCTGGTGGTATTACCAGGCAGCTCAGTTGGCCCAGATTTCCATTGTGTACTCAAAAGGCCCAAAACCAGATTGGGTATCAATAGAACGTCACGCAGTCCCTCTCCACACTATTGACTTTTTGCTTTGGTCCCCAACTAAACTGAGGCCGCCTATTTTAGCCCCCACATTATCCCACTTGTTGGCTCTGTGTGACCGACTTCACAGAAATCCCTCTCTGATCTCTGCCCTCAAACCCCTGACACATATATTTCATAATCCCGACTTCCCGCCGGGAATTAATATTCTAGCGTTTAGCTGGTGGCTAAATAAGGGATTACTTAGAATAGGCAATTACTTCACATCCACAGGCCCGTTATCTCTGGCGTTCTGTACCAGTAAGCTTGAGATGCCTCCAGTTGAACGTTTCCATTTTTTACAAATACAACATTTCCTTCAATCCATTTGGCCAAACAAATCAGATCCTCCCAAGGTCACTACCTATGAATCATGGTGCGCGGGTACAACGGATCAGAGAGGGGGGATCTCCATCATTTATGCATCGCTAGCTTCAGTAGTGTCCAAGCCTCCATACGCCTTATCCTGGGAAAAAGACCTTGACATTTCCTGGGAACGGGATAAATGGTTCTCCTGCTTTCATCGCTCCTTTAAAGGAATCTTAAATGTCTCATTGATTGAGGCTAGCATTAAGATACTCATAAGATGGTATAGGGTCCCATCTCTCCTTGCAAAGATATACCCAGATGCTTCCCCGTTGTGTTTCCGCATGTGTAACCATTTAGGCACACTGTACCATGTATGGTGGTCCTGCCCACGAATAAGAAGCTTATGGAACAAAGTTTTCTCAGTGATTCGCAAAGTAACCACCATGCAGATTCCCAAAAATCCAGAGATTGCTCTACTGAATCTGAAAGTGGAAAAGGTTGATAAATATACCTAAAAACTAATCTTTTTTATTTTGCTGGGCACCAAAATTACAATAGCTTCTTGTTGGAAAAAACACAGGGTCCCTTTCGCAGCGGTGAAGCATAAAATATCCTGGATTATGGCGCAAGAGAAGATAGTAAGCATTATACATGACAAAGTTCGCCTGTTCGAACTTACCTGGGAGCCCTGGGCTAATTTCTGCCACATTCCCTTGTGTCCTGGCGTCAGCCAATCAGACCAACATGTGCTCTGAGTGACTCTATTGTTATCCTTTACCACATGAGAATCTTTTTCTCCCCTTCCTCCTTCTCCCCCTTTTGGTCTACCTACCTTATCCTCGTATTCTCTCATTGAATCTTGCTGAATCCCCTAAAGGTTGGTTTACACTGAGACTTTCATAGTTACTTATCTTAAGAGATGTAGGGAGTTACCTCTACAATCCTTGGACTCTTCGAAGTCCAGGGTTGCTTAGTCGTATAAGCCTCCCCCAAGCAAGCCAATTTCTAGCAATGTTTGAGAGCTCACTTGACCATGGACATTAGTAGGGTAGATTTTTCAAGTTACCATATTAGTATAATGTTATAGGGTACTGGGATCCGGGTTCGGGGGGGGGGCATGCCCGCAGCATGTTCCCTTCTGGGGTGGATGTGGGTGCTTCTCCTGATCCTAGTACCCTCGCAAATCCAAGGGTCTTCTTTCCTATATTTCCAGTTGTACCTCTTTTCCCCAACAAAGTGTTCTCTCTGTCTCTCACTGTTGATTAAACTTGCAGAGTATATATATCTTAATCCATTCTTGCTAATGAGATACGATATTCCTGGTTGTGATTCTTGACATGAATACTGGTACTGTACAATTTGTTGTTCAATGTGAACTATTAGGCGAGGCTTCACACAGAACTTACATGTACTTACTGTTCCCTTCTACCTTCTTTGTTTGAAATGTACATTACAATTGTTAAGACTAAACTTCTATTAATAAAAATTTATTGAAAGAAAAAAATATACGACTGAGGGGAATCAGAAATGACAATACCCAAATATTTTTTAGAAGACACAACCCTAAGCTGAGAAAGTGAGGATAGTAGTGGGTCTTGGGGGAGATCTAATGGCATCAACGTGGACTTCTCCCAATTTATACCTAGCCCGGAAAACATACCAAACTCCTTAAGATTTTTCATTATTGCCGGTAAAGATGAGCAGATACTGGTCAAAAAAAGATCATCTGCATATAATGATACCTTTTCCTCCATATCTCCCCTAATCAGACCGGTAACATCACATGAAACCCGCATAAGACAAGCCGAGGGCTCTATAGCTAGGTAAAGAGCAGGGGGGACAATGGGCACGACTGCCTAGTGCCCCGGCAAAGTATTAAACTAGAAGATTGGAGGCCATTAACCCTAATTGATGCCGTAGGAGCTGCATACAATAACCGTACCCATTGGCAAAAATTAGAACCAAGCTTGAATTTTTCCAGAATGGCCCATAGATAAGGCCATTCAATACTATTGAAGGCCTTTATGGCATCCAGTGCAAAAAAAGGCATGATTTGGATGATCTGGGACCGAAACCCGCATATTTAAATATGCACATCTAATATTAACTACTGTTGACATATTGGGCATGAATCCTACCTGATCTGAGTGAATAATATGTTTAAAAACTTTGTTTAATCTGGTAGCGAGTACTTTGCCAAGAATTTTAACATCTGTAGACAATAAGGAAATTAGTCTATAGGAATCAGGGTGTAACGTGTTTTTATCTTATTTAGGTTTATCTATTATAACAGATTGGCCCATACTGTCTGGAAGCCGACCTAAATGGAAAGCCTCATTTAATGTATCAAGAAGGGCATGAAGCATCTCCCTATTATATTTTTATATATCTCTATAGGGAGACCATCAGTCCCTGGAGCTTTGGAATTAGAAAAACTAGCCACCGCACTCTCCAATTCCAATAGAGTAAGTGGGACGTTAAGGGTCTCCCTCTCTTCCATTGAAAGGGCCGGGAGACTAATAGTAGCCAGATAAATAGTTAACTCGGTTAACGTATAGTTTGCCCTAGAAGTATATAGATCCTGGTAGAACTTAAAGGTGGATACAATAGGGCTAGTCTGGTTAATAACCTCTCCTTCTCCATTCATTAAAGCCAAGACATGTGTGTGGTTGAATTGAGACCTTAAAATCTGAGCCAACAGTCTACCATTCGCCTCTCCCTCTGCCCAGCTAAGTCTCTTCTGAAAGAAGATCTTATTCCTCGCCCTGGATTCCAACAGTTCATTCAGCCTTTTTTGAGATGAAAGCCATTCCTGTTGGGCATCAGGAGAGGCCTTTGCAAGTTCGAGCTCTCTACGGGAAGCAGTTTTACTGACACTAATTTTTTGGATCAACAGTCCCCGAAGGTAGGCCTTACAACCCGTATGGGAGCAGAGCCCAAATTAAGAGACCTCATCTGTGCCCATAAGTGCGGTCTCATCTGTGCTTATATGTGCGGTCTCATCTGTGCACATACAGTATGTGCAGAGTGGGGATCATTACGAGACACCGGCCGGGTGACAGAGCAGGAGATCTCGGACTGTGATAGATCTTGAATCTTGTATATTAAACACAGATCACCGTAAAACATCCCAACCTCCTGTGCCAGCATTGTGATTGACAGCACACTGGTCCAATGCCAGCCGGGGGGGGCTGTATGGCGATCTGTGTTTCAAATACAAGATACAATATCTGTCACAGCCTGGGATTTCCAAGCTCTGTCACCTGGCTGATGTTTAGTAACAATGCCTGCTCTGCAGTGAGAGATGACAGGCGGGTAAGCGGCGGCAGTGGCGGGGGGGCTGAGTGGGGGCGGTGCTGGTAGGGAGCAGAGGAGGAAGGAGGAGGAGAGGAAACCATCTCCATGGGCGGTACAGACCAGGGGTTGTGAGACCCCTCCACCCACTACACGGACGTAGAAGTCCCTGCTCAATGTGGAGATCTACAAGTGGGCAGTGACAAGACCGTTGGCTAGGAGTACAGGAGGAATAGCAGCCAGAGCTCTTACAAACCAAATATCACAGGGCAGTAACGGTTTTTCTTCAAAATCAGAAGGCTATTGCAGAGGAACTACAGAGCTCAGAAGAACATGGATGGCATAGTCGGTGAAGGTAGGAGATCAGCAACAAGGACATGGAAAAATGTTTTTTCCGGGAGTTCTGCTTTAAGGTTTCTTCAAGGGTGCCCTGGCTAAAATGCCTAAAAAATTGCTAAAAAATTGTATACAAGCAGGCGTGTGGATGAAGCCTGCCTTTTAGTTAGACAAAGCCACAAGTTTTTTATTGCACCATTACAACTTTCTAGCCCCCAGTGTCCTAACAACAAAAGACATCATCAGTTGATAAGGAGACTGTCAGTCACCTGCATAGCATCCTTGTTTGTCCCTCCCCTGCCCCTCTCCATCAGTGTTGGGGTCACATTAGTTGAGTGATGGAGAAAAATTGAGGAAGAAGAGAAACATTGGAATACTAGTCAGTACCAGTTTGCAAATATTTGCTTTGGAAGAATAAATCACCTCTAACCACTTCAGCCCCGGAAGGATTTACCCCCTTCCTGACCAGAGCACTTTTTACAATTTGGCACTGCGTCGCTTTAACTGCTAATTGCGCGGTCATGCAATGCTGTACCCAAACGAAATTTGCGTCCTTTTCTTCCCACAAATAGAGCTTTCTTTTGATGGTATTTGATCACCTCTGCCGTTTTTATTTTTTGCGCTATAAACGGAAAAAGACCGAAAACTTTGAAAAAAAAATGATATTTTCTACTTTTTGTTATAAAAAAAATCCAATAAACTCAATTTTAGTCATACATTTAGGCCAAAATGTATTCGGCCACATGTCTTTGGTAAAAAAAAATGTCAATAAGCGTATATTTATTGGTTTGCGCAAAAGTTATAGCGTCTACAAACTAGGGTACGTTTTCTGAAATTTACACAACTTTTAGTTTATGACTGCCTATGTCATTTCTTGAGGTGCTAAAATGGCAGGGCAGTACAAAACCCCCCAAATGACCCCATTTTGGAAAGTAGACACCCCAAGGAAATTGCTGAGAGACATATTGAACCCATTGAATATTTATTTTTTTTGTCCCAAGTGATTGAATAATGACAAAAAAAAAAAAATTTACAAAAAGTTGTCACTAAATGATATATTGCTCACACAGACCATGGGAATATGTGGAATTGCACCACAAAATACATTCAGCTGCTTCTCCTGAGTACGGGGATACCACACGTGTGGGACTTTTTGGGAGCCTAGCCGCGTACGAGGCCCCGAAAACCAAGCACCGCCTTCAGGATTTCTAAGGGCATACATTTTTGATTTCACTCCTCACTACCTATCACAGTTTTGAAGGCCATAAAATGCCAAGATGGCACAAAACCCCCCCAAATGACCCCATTTTGGAAAGTAGACACCCCAAGCTATTTGCTGAGAGGCATGTTGAGTCCATGGAATATTTTATTTTTTGACACAAGTTGCGGGAATGTGACAATTTTTTTCTTTTGTTGCACAAAGTTGTCACTAAATGATATATTGCTCAAACATGCCATGGGCATATGTGGAATTACACCCCAAAATACATTCTGCTGCTTCTCCTGAGTACGGGTATACCACATGAGTGGCACTTTTTGGGAGCCTAGCTTCATACGGGGCCCCGAAATCCAATCACCGCCTTCAGGATTTCTAAGGGCGTAAATTTTTGATTTCACTCCTCACTACCCATCACAGTTTTGAAGGCCATAAAATGCCAAGATAGCACAAAAACCCCCAAAATGACCCCATTTTGGAAAGTAGACACCCCAAGCTATTTGCTGAGAGGCATGGTGAGTATTTTGCAGCTCCCATTTGTTTTTGAAAATGAAGAAAGACAAGAAAAACGTATTTTTTTTTCTTTTTTCAATTTTCAAAAGTTTGTGACAAAAAGTGAGGTCTGCAAAATACTCACTATACCTCTCAGCAAATAGCTTTGGGTGTCTATTTTCCAAAATGGGGTCATTTGGGGGGGGGGGCTGTGCCATCTGGGCATTCCATGGCCTCCGAAACTGTGATAGGCAGTGAAGAGTGAAATCAAAAATTTACGCCCTTAGAAAGCCTGAAGGCGGTGCTTGGTTTTCGGGGTCCCGTACGCGGCTAGGCTCCCAAAAAGTCTCACACATGTGGTATCCCCGTACTCAGGAGAAGCAACAGAATGTATTTTGGGGTATAATTTCACATATTCCCATGGCATGTTTGAGCAATATATCATTTAGTGACAACTTTGTGCAAAAAAAAAAAATTTGTCTTTTTCCCACAACTGTCACAATATAAAATATTCCATGGACTCGACATGCCTCTCAGCAAATAGCTTGGGGTGTCTACTTTCCAAAATGGGGTCATTTGGGGGGGTTTTGAACTGTCCTGGCATTTTATGCACAACATTTAGAAGCTTATGTCACACATCACCGACTCTTCTAACCACTTGAAGACAAAGCCCTTTCTGACACTTTTTGTTTACATGAAAAAATTATTTTTTTTTGCAAAAAAATTACTTTGAACCCCCAAACATTATATATTTTTTTAAAGCAAATGCCCTACAGATTAAAATGGTGGGTGTTTCATTTTTTTTTTCACACAGTATTTGCGCAGCGATTTTTCAAAAGCATTTTTTGGGGAAAAAACACACTTTTTAAAATTTTAATACACTAAAACACACTATATTGCCCAAATGTTTGATGAAATAAAAAAGATGATCTTAGGCCGAGTACATGGATACCAAACATGACATGCTTTAAAATTGCGCACAAACGTGCAGTGGCGACAAACTAAATACATTTTTAAAAGCCTTTAAAAGCCTTTACAGGTTACCACTTTAGATTTACAGAGGAGGTCTATTGCTAAAATGACTCCATCGATCTGACCTTCGCGGTGATACTTCACATGCATGGTGCAATTGCTGTTTACATTTGACGCCAGACCGACGCTTGCGTTCGCCTTTGTGCGAGAGAAGGGGGGGACAGGGGTGCTTTTTTTTTTTTTTTTCTTTATTATTTTTTTGCTTTTTTATCTTATTTTTAAACTGTTCCTTTCATTTTTATTTTTTTTTAAATCATTTTTATTGTTATCTCAGGGAATGTAAATATCCCCTATGATAGCAATAGGTAGTGACAGGTACTCTTTTTAGAAAAAATTGGGGTCTATTAGACCCTAGATCTCTCCTCTGCCCTCAAAGCATCTGACCACACCAAGATCGGTGTGATAAAATGCTTTCCCAATTTCCCAATGGCGCTGTTTACATCCGGCGAAATCTAAGTCATGAAATGCTCGTAGCTTCCAGTTTCTTAGGCCATAGAGATGTTTGGAGCCATTCTGGTCTCTGATCAGCTCTATGGTCATCTGGCTGAATCACCGGCTGCATTCTCAGGTTCCCTGTTGGGACATGAGAGCCAGAGAAAAACATGGAAGACGGGGGGGGCATTCCCTCCCACTGCTTGTAAAAGCAGTCTGGAAGCTAATTAGCCGCTAGGATTGCTTTTACATGAAAGCCGACTGCTGGCTGAAAAGAATGATACCAAGATGATACCTAAACCTGCAGGCATCATTCTGGTATAACCACTCAAAGTCCAGCAACATACCAGTACGTTGCTGGTCCTTGTTGGGCATACATTGTAAACTTTTTTTTCATGCAGCCTGTGGGCTGAACGAAAAAAAGATATTGATCGGTGGGTATGCCCACCATTAGAATACCTCCCTTCATCCACCCACTTCTAATGATGGGCATACATGCACCGTATATATATATGCCAAAGCATGGGGGCATCCTCCCGCAAAAGGCAGGAGCAAATCACTCCTCCACCCACTGCTGCCCCCACGCTTCGGCATATATGCTGAAGTATGTAACTGTGGTGGTGAAATCACCTCCGACAGCGCTGGAGTCACGGCTTTATGTATCGTGGGAGCAAACGCTGTTGCTGTCAAGATAAATAAATCCGTGCTGCAACTGAATGGCGTACCTGCTAAGCAAATGATGGTTAACAAAAAAAAAAGTAACATTACAGTATAACAGTAATACTTACCATACCTGCAAAGCAAAATACAAAAAAAAACATAGTAAAAAATAAAACATTTATTGCAACCTGTGCCTACCTAAAATATATATATGCCGAAGCATGGGGGCATCCTCCCGCAAAAGGCAGGAGCAAATCGCTCCTCCACCCACTGCTGCCCCCACGCTTCAGCATATATGCTGAAGTATGTAACTGTGGTGGTGAAATCACCTCCGACAGAGCTGGAGTCACGGCTTTATGTATCGTGGGAGCAAACGCTGTTGCTGTCAAGATAAATAAATCCGCTCTGCAGCTGAATGGCGTACCTGAAAACAAAAAAGTGGTTAACAATAAAAAAACAAAGTATAAAAAAATTACATACCTATAAAGCAAACATGATAAAAACATAACAATAAAACATTGCAGTATAGAATGCAGAACAAAAGAGAGAGAATAGAGAGAGAACAATAAAACAACAACTATTTTTGGTTTTTTTATTTTATATTTTTTTTGTGTTTTTTTCTTTTTTTTTTACTTTTTTTGTTTTTTTTACACTTTTTTTTGTAACTTTAACTTTTTTAACTGGTACCAGGTTTGGGTCTCTCAAAATGCGACAGCATCTTGGGAGACCCTGTGAAAGTGTGTCCTAGTCTGTGCAGTGCTGTACCCTACGCTAATACTCCACTAATGTATGGTAGCGTTCAAAACATTCACCAATGCAAAGACCAGGATTGCCAGGACAGAGGGGACAATAATACCGGGTGTCATGCCTAAATCCGCGCTTGCTGCAGACACGACATCTTTTTTGGGGGGTTCGTTGGGTAGGGGTACTCGGGAGGGCATAAAGAAAATACCTCTCATGCAGCCGGCTTACTGCATTTGGTTGGGGAAGGTGAGGTGGAGCACCGTCTGGATACAGAAGGGCTCTGACGATCTCTTCCTGGAATTTAAGGAAGGATCCAGTCTGTCCTGAAGCTCTGTATAGCACATGAGCGTTCAGCAAAGCCAATTGAAATAAATAGACAGACACTTTTTTGTACCAGCGCCTGGCCTTACGGGCAATTAGGTACAGCGCCAACAACTGGTCATTGAGGTCCACCCCTCCCATATTAAGGTTATATTCGTGGACACAGAGGGGTTTCTCCACAACACCAGTCGCCATAGGAATTTGGACAGTCGTGTCTGCATGAAGGGAGGTAAGAACGAAAACATTCTTATTGTCCCTCCACTTCATAGCGAGCAAGTTATTACACTGCAAGCAGGCTCTCTCCCCCAGCCTAAGACGGGAATCTACAAGCCGCTGGGGAAAGCCCCGGTGATTAGGTCGCACGGTGCCACATGCTCCAATCTGATGATCAAAAAGGTGGCTAAAAAGTGGCACGCTCATATAATAATTGTCCACGTACAAGTGGTACCCCTTTCCGAATAAGGGTGACACCAAGTCCCACACTATCTTGCCAGTGCTTCCTATGTAGTCAGGGCAGTTTGTTGGCTCTACGTGACTATCTTTGCCCTCGTAAACCATAAAACTACATGTATAGCCTGTGGCCCTGTCACAGAGCTTATACATCTTGACCCCGTATCTGGCACGCTTGCTGGGAAGGTACTGTTTGAATGACAAGCGGCCAGAAAACTTAACCAGGGACTCATCAACGCAGACAACTTGATGGGGAGTAAACAAGTCTGCAAAACGTTGGTTGAAGTGGTTTACGAGGGGCCGAATTTTGTAGAGCCGATCGTATTCAGGGTCTCCACGAGGACGACAGAGTTCATTGTCGTTGAAGTGCATGAACCGCAAAATCTGCTTGTATCGTGCCCTGGCCATGGAAGCAGAGAACAAGGGCGAATGGTAAATTGGGTCAGTGGACCAATATGACCGCAACTCACTCTTTTTATTCAAGCCCATGAGGAGGGAAAGGCCCAGAAAAATCTTAAATTCGGAAACCGTAATTGGTTTCCAATCTCTGGCAAGGGAGGACTGGGGAATAGTGGCGATGTGTTGACCAGCGTACAAATTGCTTTGGTCCACAATAGATCTATAGAGATCTTCGGTGAAAAACAGCGAATAAAAATCCAGTGGCATAAAGTCAACTGTTTCCACCTGAATTCCGGGTTGGCCAGTGAATGGGGGAAGTACGGGTGCTGCAGAAGTGGTGAGTACCCAATTCGGATTGGCGAATGCAGCAGGAAGGGCACTATGGGCACGACGGGCCTGTGTTCGTCTTCTTGGTGGCAGCGGGACACTACTTGTGCTTGCCACCTCGCCAGCTTGAACTGCACTTATGGGACTCGCCACGTCACCAAGTGTTACTGCAGTGCTGGATGTACGACCAGGGTGTACTAGGCCGCTGGTGCTTGCCAGTTCACCAGAAGGAATAGCGGCACTAGTACTTCTCTGCTCCATATGAGAGCCCTGCGGTTCTTGCACTTCAAGGACAGAAGAGGTTCGGGGTCTGGTACGCCTGACCTTAGCAGGGACCACAACTCCGTCGTCAGAGCTATCTGTCATGGAGCCACTGTCCTCTACAGGATCGTATTCTGAGCCTGAATCTGACAGATGAGTGACTTCCTCTTCATTATCTGTAATGCTCAGAAACGTGTAGGCCTCTTTACTAGTATACCTTCGATTTGCCATTTTGAGCTCTAAATTTAGGGGTACACTAGTGAGACTCACAGGCAAAAAAGCTCCTGACTGTTAGCGACTGATTCAAAATGCTACCAAAAAACTGTTAGCGATCGAAGGGATCAGGCCTGACTCTGCGAACGCTGCAGTTATGTGTGCTTAGTGTTTTGTAAGTGACAGTTATCGATCGATACTGCACTTGGGTGGGCTGGGCTGGGCTGAGGAGCAAAACGCAGGTGTTAGCAGGTATCTGGGCTGATCCCGCTAACACTGCATTTCAGGGAACACTAAACTACTGGGGAGTATAGATCTGATCGGATCAGATATCGATCCGCTCAGATACTATAGCACTAAGGGAGGTGTATGCTGCGTGCGTGGGTTTTATCGGTACTGGCGCTAACCTGACGCTGCCTGGGGCGACGCAGACCTTATCTGACCCTAAAAACTTAACTTATATCACTGCCGGGCAATTAGGGGGTTAAACCTTTATAAGGTAATAAATGGCGGGTGCCCTAAAACTATAATAAACTATAAAAAAATAAACTAACTAACCAGCGTCACCCCTAACAGTTATACGGTGATCGCTGGTGAAAGGGTTAACTAGGGGGCAATCAGGGGGTTAAAACCTTTAGCAGGTAGTATATGGGGGTCCCTGTCACTCTAAAACACTGACAGCGAACCTATATACTTACCTCCCTAACTAGCGTCACCTGTGTCACTAATACAGCGATCAGAAAAACGATCGCTTAGCGACACTGGTGACGGGGGGTGATCACGGGGTTAACCTTTATTGGGGGGTTAGGGGGGTACCCTGGACCTAAAGGGGGGTACCCTAGACCTAAAGGGAGCTAACCTAACTGCCCTAACACTTATAACTGTCACAAACTGACACCAATGCAAAAAAAAAAAAAAAAAAACTGCTATTGGTGTCGGTGTGACAGGGGGTACAGGGGGGTGATCGGGGGGTGATCGGGGGGTGAAGGGGGGTGAAAAGTGTGCCTGCGTGTTCTACTGGAAGTGTAGTGTTGGTGCAACTTACTTGGATGTCTTCTCTCCTCGGCGCCGGATCGAAAAGACCGGCTCGAGGAGAGATGACATCACTTCCTCTCCCTCTGTTTACATTACAGAGGGAGAGGAAGCATTTGATTCGCTGGGAGCGATCGGGAGGGGGTGGCCGAACAAGAGCCGACCGCCTATGGCACCGGGGGGGGGGTCCGATCGGAACCCCCCGCCCGCGGGAAGGCATCACGTATCAGGTACGTAATTTTGCCTGCCCGTGCCATTCTGTTCATGTATATAGGCGGGAGGCGGTCGGCAAGTGGCTACTGTTGAGTGTCCTACTTGAACATGTGGATGTTGCTGCATTATGTAAAGCTATTAGAATAGTTTTTACATTTTAGAATGGACTGCCTCAAAACTGTCCATCATTTTTAAAGGGTGCCTTGAGACTGTCCATAAATTTTAAAGGGTGCCTCAATATGGTCCATCATTTTTAAAGGGTGTCTCGACTGAAAAAAGGTTGAGAAACACTGCTCTAAGCACACATTTCTTTTTATAGTTTAACCCCTCCATTTCTTGGGCATGGAAGCATAGTGGTAGTTTCTATGTCTAGTTCAAACACACTCCTTTATTCTGCCTAAGCAGACTAAACAGTGCTGTTAAAACCCGTATCTCCATCTCTTACTCATTTCCCATGGCCACTGAGATACAGAGCAGTGACACAGGACTATTACACAGTAATGTACAATAGTACAGTATCTTTCACATATTGTTATGGACAGCCAATACAGGTGTAAGGGCCAAGATGGCTGTACCTGGGGGAGGGGGGTAGCTAACTGGGACAAACTAGACCAGGGTATTTGATAGCGATTTATGCATCCATGCATTGTTTATAACCTGAAAAACCCATATTTGGTAGCAGTGTCTGTAAATACTGGCAAAATCAAGTGTTGCTTTTGGGTCCCTTTACAATCATGAACGCGTGCATTTTTTGGGTGCTGAACCCATTCATTTTAAATAAGTTGAGTGCCTCAGCATGCAAAAAAATGCACCTGCAGTCTTTTTTGCACACCAAAACACATAGCATGTATGTTGTGGAGTGCTATAGCCCAGGTATGTTGGCAGCTACTGTGTGTATTGGGTACCATTGTAAATGAATAGCAGTGCAATGTAACACGCATAGTACTGTACAATAAAGTGTATTAAAGTAACACAGTAAGATTCACGCTTCACCTGGTGTTACCACAATTGTGAAGCCAACCTTACAGTTATAGCAGGTCTTCTGATTGCTTGAACAGATGAAAGACTCATGTAGAATGTACACAATCTACACAGTGAGATGCAAACATTTGGGCACCAAAGAATAATTGGCTTTGTCCTTGTTGGAACCTCAAAGCTCCTGTACCCACACTGATTCAGATGCAATACACATATTTAGAATTATCCTTGTGCTTTCAGCTCACGCACAAGAAATGTCATATGTTCTATATCAGAATTTCTTCTTTTTTCATCCTAGTTTATTAAAGGTTTATTCCATATGAGGATATAAAACAGATGTGATATTTTCCTCTTAACTCCATCTGACAGAGGTGGGATTAGCCAGGTGAAAACAGCCAGTTTTACTTTACTCCTAATACAGACTAAGACCCCATGGTCTTTATTCTATATGAACAGAAAACAGATTTGGCAGATAATCTCTTGTTAAATCTTGGTTCTGTCAATTGTAGTTAAATAGAGAAAAGAGCCAGATTTGATTTTCTTTTCATATATTGTGTGATGTAGGGCACAAGCACCAACACCAATGTTATTTTTGGTGCTTGGCCCCAGTCAGCTGAGAACCTTATTCTTGCAGGTCTTTTAAAGTGATACTTGAAAAAAATATGGACATAATTAAACAAAATAACTTGTAGAAAAAAAAACAAATTCATACATAGCATTTCTTGATCAGGTAGTTTTCACTGTACAATGTCAAACAATCATTTTAACGTTTTTAACCTTTTCATACCCAGACTATATTTAGCAGCTTCAGCATCAACTTGACAATAACTCTATGACTAATTTGCCTATCTTAATATTTTTGGGGGGGATAAATAAGGCTAATACACTGCACACTGTTTATAAAAATAATATACTGCAAATGTTTTTATTATAAGCTGGAAAATGTGAAAACACATATTTGTTGTTATTTTACAGATCTTAAAGTAGAAGTTCACCCTTAAACTAAAATCACCAAATCTACTTGCATCCACAAACTAAGACTAACCAATCTAGCTCTGTAAAGAAGAAATCGCTATACATATCTTTTCTGAAGACGCTCCAGTCTGGTCCCCATGCTGAGCTATTGGTGGCAGCTTCTCTGTGGAGGTGGATGCAGAGGAGGCACCCGACAACCGAAGCCCAATAGTAACTCTATGGGTGATGTCACTTCCCAGGCATTTTTCAGCCGTTGTCGGCTATCTCCTGCACAGAGCTTCTGCTTCTGGAGACCGGACTGGCTTCAGAAAAGGTATGTGTTGCAATTTCTTCTTTACAGGGCTAGATAGGTTAGTCTCTTAGATTATGAACGCAGGTAGATTTAGAGACTTTAGTTTTAGGGTGAACTTCCACTTCAATGACTATATTTTAACCTAATTGCTGAGAAAGAGAGGGGAGGGAGAAAGGAAGAGACAGAGCAGACAAAATCTGGAACAGCTGTGCATAGTAACCTATCAGCTTCTAGCTTCAGTTTGTACAGTTTAAGCTTTGAAAATAAAATGGTTGCCATCCACAACTGCTCTAGATTATTCTACTTCAATCTTAGTACGTTTCCCTCAGTATGTCATGAGGGGATTCTCTTATTGGGAAATGAATCAATTGCAGTATCTAATCAAAGTAACCAGGAGCAAAAAACTACTGCAACCAGCATATAACATTAACCATGAGTATGCATCTGTACACCAGTATAGAAATACTTTAGATTTATATAAGAGATTAATAACAGTACATACATCCAATGCACAAACAGGTATTATCAGCAAAGATCCCAAAAGGAGTCCAGGTGGATTTGTATATACCTGGGCATACTGTATGTAACTATTTAAAGAGGTGCCTCCAGAAAAATGTTGCAGAAAAAGTTCAGTTTCAGAACCTGTGAGGATGATGTGGCATCTGTCTTTGTGTTGGAGACCTGAAAACAATATCAGCGCTTACAGGGGGATCCTCCAACTGTTGTCAAGCCAGCCTGAAACAGAGCTTCCAATGGGTAGGGACTGTGGTGTGGCACTGAAACTCAGATTCAGCCTATCAACTATATGTTTTAGTCCCTCCCTAGTAGCTTCTAATCTGAAATGCAACAGGATGGCCACTGGATTTATATATAAATTCAAAAAGTTATGGCCACAGGATTTATATATAAATTCAAAATGTTATGGGCAGCTGCAGGTAAACTGTTAGAAAAGTGGACTACTTAATAATATTCTCTACTTATGATCTGTGTGAAAACACAGCAGCAGTAAAAGCCCTGTCTGTATAAGGCCATTTGGTTCAGCTCTCTGTCTCTCTCTCTCTCTCAACTTCTTCCTTCTTGGGTTTTCAAAGCCCCTTCTCAGAGACAAGGAGTGTTAATACCCAATTATATATACAACTGTGATATTTGAAGTAGTGGCCAGCAATTCCCTACATTTGTAAACAACCTGCATATGATCTGTCATTGTAATCACATGATCAAGAACCATGCTAAGAAGCTCTCATTCCTTAGTCTGAGACACACAGCTATCAATTGACAGTGTGGCCTTTAAGCTAGCAGCGCCAACTGCTAGTTCACTGATAGAACTTAGTTTAACACTCTCTCAAGACAGGGAACCATTCCTGAAAACATGAATTTGCAGACTGTGTAAATAAATGGGTTTGTACAAAATCTAAAAAAGCAAAAAACAAACTAGACCTGTTTGCAACTATATATATATATATATATATATATATATATATATATTCACAAATGAAAACTTGAAGTACATAAGTATCTCAACCAATGGTGCATTGCCTCTTGTATTGACCAGTAAGCCCAATTTTTCTTTCTTTACAGCTTTGGCAAGTTGCTGGGTTTACTCTCTAGTCAGTCTTGCTCTACCAAGTGTGTTTGTTGCTGATGAGTCCTTCACCCAAGGTAGCACCTGTTATGGCTCTATTCTAACTGCTCACTGAATTTAATTGAATATTCAATTATCACCTCACCAGAGCACAAAGAATGGTGTAGAGTACTTTTGGCATCCTTGCCAATAAGTTGTGTTTGTTGCACACACTCACCAACCTGAACCTTTAAAATTCAATTGGAGCACTGGACATATAGAACTGTGATCAATTATTCATGAAAATGATTACACTTTATTGCACTTTGATCAAATTCTTTAGGATTAATGGATGTATTATTAACAATGTTGCATCATTGATGGATTATTAGTTATTTTTTTTATATTTTATATGTTTAATAGCACTTTACTTATTAGTTGACTTTTTAAAATGCTCACTGAATTTAGATACAATAAGAGTGGTAGAGAGTGCATTTGGCATACTTTCCAATAAGTTGTGTTTGTTGCACACACCCACAAACCTGAACCTTCAAAACGCAATTAGGAAAGTTAAAACAGTGTGTGCCATGCACAACTCTGTTAGCCAGCATGATGTCTTCTTTTTTGTAGACTTGCTAAACCACAACATGAAAAGGTCCAATGGACCTGAATCCAGAGCAGCAGGAGTGGTGCAAGCATCCAAGATTTGTGTACATCCTACTGTTTTTATGAATTTCTGCATTTCTATTGGGGATGGTCCTGATGTTCGAATCAAACGTAAGTTCGACTCGCATTGGGTGTTGGGTGTTTGTTTGTTCGAAAAATAACCGAACATATGGGGCGGAGCGCCTCATAATGTACTGCGAGATTGCAGTGCATTGACGGCTGCTGATTAGCCAAAGCATGCACCTGACCTATATACTTTGGCCAATCATGGCTCAGGAGGCTAAATCCACGCCGGCTGCTTACACGGTGGCCGTATGTAGTGTGATAATGAGATTGAGAGAACTTGAGCTAGATTAGGCAGGTTAGTTAGTGGCGTGCAGGCAGTTTAGTATACAGTGTGGACGGTAAGTATTCAGACCCCCTTAAATTTTTCACTCTTTGTTATATTGCAGCCATTTGCTAAAATCACTTAAGTTCATTTTTTTCCTCATTAATGTACACACAGCACCCCATATTGACAGAAAAACACAGAATTGTTGACATTTTTGCAGATTTATTAAAAAAGAAAAACTGAAATATCACATGGTCCTAAGTATTCATACCCTTTGCTGTGACACTCATATATTTAACTCAGGTGCTGTCCATTTCTTCTGATCATCCTTGAGATGGTTCTACACCTTCATTTGAGTCCAGCTATGTTTGATTATACTAATTGGACTTGATTAGGAAAGCCACACACCTGTCTATATAAGACCTTACAGCTCACACTGTATGTCAGAGCAAATGAGAATCATGAGGTCAAAGGAACTGCCTGAAGAGCTCAGAGACAGAATTGTGGCAAGGCACAGATCTGGCCAAGGTTACAAAAAATTTCTGCTGCACTTAGGGTTCCTAAGAGCACAGTGGCCTCCATAATCCTTAAATGGAAGACGTTTGGGACAACAGAACCCTTCCTAGAGCTGGCCGTCCGGCCAAACTGAACTATCGGGGGAGAAGAGCCTTGGTGAGAGAGGTAAAGAAGAACCCAAAGATCACTGTGGCTGAGCTCCAGAGATGCAGTCGGGAGATGGAAGAAAGTTGTAGAAAGTCAACCATCACTGCAGCCCTCCACCAGTCGGGGCTTCATGGCAGAGATATTGTGTACACCGCCTGAAGTGTATTAGAAACTGTACACACTGTATAAGAAAATGTGTACACCACCTACACTGTATTAGAAACTGTACACACTGTATTAAATACTGTTTACTAGACATATGCACACTGAAATATTTTGTTTCGGAATTTCGTTTTCGTCCGAAAAATAAATTTATTTAGTTACTCCCGAAATTCGTTTTTACTTATTTTGTTTTTCGTTAAAAATTGCATTCGTCCAAAAATTCAAATGAATTAAGTTTGAATCTGTCATTGAAGGCTTATGGTGTCTGTTGAATGTTTTGCTGCTTTGTCGAATCTTCGTCGTTCATGTTGAATGAATATAGTTCAAACAGAAAATGGACTGGTGATAGTGATCACTGATCAGACAGGTAACAAGATTATATAGAACCTATATAGAATCTCAATCTATAATATAGAATCTATAATAATAAATCCCCCCCCCCCACAACACGGACAGCCTCTTAGGCTATCACAACACTAGCAACACTAGTATCACTTTCAAGTTCACAACACTAATGCCCCGTACACACGGTCGGACTTTGTTCGGACATTCCGACAACAAAATCCTAGGATTTTTTCCGACGGATGTTGGCTCAAACTTGTTTTGCCTACACACGGTCGCACAAAGTTGTCGGAATTTCCGATCGCCAACAACGCGGTTCAGAACCAAGCGCGGCACCCTTTGGGCTCCTTTTGCTAATCTCGTGTTAGTAAAAGTTTGGTGAGAGACGATTCGCGCTTTTTCAGACTCGTGGCTTTCAGATCGTTTTCTGACGTTCAGTTTGTGCTTGTGGGTTTGTATCTGCTCTTCAGTGCGTGCAGTCAGTTCGTATCGGAGTTTTCTGTGTGATCTTGCCTGCTCGTTGCTGTTTTTCAGGTCGCTCTTCACAGGCCTTGCTGTTCTTCAGTGCGTTCTGTTACTTCGTTCTGAGCAGCCGACCGTTTTCTAGCCATGTTTCGTATGCGTACTCCTCGTACAGTTCGTGCTGTGCGGGGGCTTGGTGTTGGGGTCCTGACCTTGACACAAGTCCAGTCCATGAACAGGGTGGGGGGGAGTTCATGGACCAAGAATTGGTTGCTTCAGCGTGACCAGTTCTGTCATATGCCTTTGCTCCGTGAGAATAATCCTGATGATTTCAGGAACTTTCTCAGGATGACGGACCCCGTATTTCACCGTTTGTTGGCTTCGCTGACCCCCTATATCAGCAGGCAGGATACTTGCATGAGGCAAGCCATCACTCCGGAGCAGAGGTTGATCGCTACCCTGCGGTATTTGGCCACAGGGAGAAGTCTGCAGGACCTCAAGTTCTCGACAGGCATCTCCCCCCAGGCTCTTCTTTGTGGACATTTACTGCTTGTGTTTGTTTGAGCTGACCCTGACAGAAATGTGTGGAGTGCAGAAAATGTCGTGATTGTGTAACCTTATACAAAGCACTGTTGGCTGTTATTTACTAAATGCAAAGACACTTTTCACTACAAGTGCACTTGCAACTGCACTGAAACAGCACTTGTAGTGCAAAGTGGATTTCCCCTTAGGAAATAAACCCCATTTTCTCCTAAAACAACAATTACAATTACATCAACCCAAAAGTGTCGTAGTGTTGAGACAATAATCCACACATTCTTGATGAGCAATCTTTTTAATACCTGCACAATCACATGTGCATTTACCAAAGGTTTTTCTGACAAACCAACATGTTTATTGTATAACAATTTTTGTGGCGTCATTATCCAAAATCAAAATGTGCATTTTATAGAAAACAGGCCTGTGTAAAACCCACAAGAAAGACACAAATCTTGATCTTACAAAGTTCACATTTGGTAGAACTGGAAGGCAATATCAGACATGAGTATTTAGGAACTGTGTTTGATATTGCGTTCAGATGGGGGGAAATCACCCCAGGAAAAGCCAAATTTGGAAGATGCACACAAATTTCCCAATGTCAACATGTGCTAGCTGCAATCAGGGGGGATCAAGGGATGTGTTTTGGGGGAGAAAGCCCTTCCTCACCGCTACTTTATAATTGAGGAAGGGGTTGCACCCCCAAAACGCGTCCATTGATCTCCCGTGATGGCAGATAGCACATGTTGACACACTGTGTGCATCCTCCAAATTTGGCTTTGGGAAAAATCACAAAAACATTTCGCACATTGTAGCACACAAAAGAAGAAAGTGATTTGGAGGGGCTTTAAACTCGCCCCAAAACATCAATCATGTTTTTATATTTTGGAATAACATCATTGATGTTTTGCTTGATGTTTTCCAATTGTAAATTACACCCCATGATCTCCCCGATCAGGATCTGGGCACTTTCGGATGTGAAAGGATCTGGATCCACAACATCACGATCACCTAAAAAGAGAGGAAACCCAAAATAAATTAGTTTTAAAAAAAATGCCGCCATCCATCTCTTATCTGAGCCTGTGGTTGCAGACACTCACCTGTTGTGGTGACTACTTCCACCACGTCTTCTTCCTCCTGCTCATCTTGTGTTGGGGGGATTTCCCCTTCTTCCATAGGTGGGGGGTCTGTGGTCTCCTCGGATGAGGGGTGTCCTCCGAGTCTTTTCTCCCCTATGTAAAACAAAAATGGTATAATTAGCACACAGATATTTGAGGTCAGAACTATAAAGATGAAACATTGCTTGGAAGTGGGGTACAATTGTCTATTTTAGCCGAGTTCCAAGATGTAGCTTTTTTAGTGCCCTTTGTCAAGCTGCAATACTTTACCTGTTTGGTAAAAGCTTCACACATGTAGCCCCCCCTATAGTATACAGTGGGGCACCTGTGTGGCCCCCCTAATAAAAATGGTGTTCTTGTGTCCCACACTATAGAGCTCCAGTGTCAAGATGTGAAAACAGCTGCTCAGTGTCCTCTCCTTACACACAATCTAGTTTGCATTTCATTCTAGTAACAAAGCCATCTACACAACACAATTCTTTGAAGACAAGTATAGGGCGTCAAAATGGTGGGCAAATGCATATGGCCTAAACAATGGTATTTTATCGTCCGAAATAACAATGTGTGATCTGAACGAATAATGTGCCCATGAACATGAAAGTTGCCATTTTAAACTGTACAACAGTTCCTAAAAGCACATGGAGCAGCATGAACGTAATAAACACATAAAGAATAGGAACACAGGACAACTACTTACTTTTTTGCAGCACTCTCCGGATCTTTCTGTACTGCTCATGTTCTCGTAATTTCAGGTCCGACCACCGCTTCCTGAGCTGATCTTTCGATCGTCGTACCCCGAATTTCCGGTGCAGACTCCTGACCACTTTCGCCATGATCTTGGCCTTTCGGACATTGGGGTTGGGGTAAGGCCCATACTTTCCATCATAGTCGGCCTTCTTCAGGATGTCCACCATCTCCAACATCTCCCCAAAGGACATATTTGAGTCCTTTAATCTCCTTCTGGATCGGGACGTTTCAGGCTCCAGCCTTTCCTCCTCCTCCTCCTCCTCGTTGCTGTACTTAGCACTATCCTGCTGTCTCTCTGCCATGTGCTCTTCCTCCACTGCGCCGAACGAAAAGGGGCAGGGACTAGACTAGAAAGAACGTCAGAGGCGGGCGGAGTTATACGCATGCGCAGTGTGTATAAATCGTAACGCGCGCGTCTTACGTACGATCTGTGAGCGGAGGAAGGAGCATCGGAGACGCCGATCATGCTAACGAAGGTAGGATCTAAACTTGGGCCTATACTGCTTCGAAATGGAAGCCTATATTGTAACAAGATTAGGGGAGTTTTGCCTGACATTAGGGTTTGTCTTGTGTTGTGTCTTGCAGAGAAAATGGATGGGTTCAATGACCACAATTTCCTGCCCCTGTTCATAGACAAGTACAGGGAGCTGCCCTGTCTGTGGCAAGTGAGACACCCCCACTATAACCACAAACAGAAGAGGCAGGCAGCGCTGGAGAAACTGCTGGAGTTGGTGAAGCCGGTGGTCCCCACAGCAACCATCCCTTATTTGAAAGCTAAAATTGGTGGCCTGAGGAGCACTTATCTTAGGGAGCGCAAGAAGGTCACGGATTCCAAGAGGTCCGGAGCTGCAGCAGATGACATTTATGTCCCCCGGCTGTGGTACTATGAGAGACTGCGATTTCTGTCAGACCACAGTGAAGTCAGGGAATCCCTCTCTACTCTTCCTTCCACTCTTCCTTCCACCCCAGCTGAGGCTTCCGATGTCCAACCTGGGCCTTCCAGCCAGGAAGAAGTGGAGGAGCCCAGCTGGAGTCAGGTATAGCATTCTTCTACAGATTTCTGGTCAATAAATAAATGATGTTTATTAGATGTTATTATTGATCACTAATTGCTGATTAAAAAAAGTGCTTTACATATCAATAGACAGTAGTGGGCACCCAAAATTGGGACAAGAATGAAAACTGCTGGGCTCAGAAGGATAGTCTGTTATATTTGTTAACATTCAATTTGCAGCAGTCAGGAGGTGAAAATTGTGTGTGATTGATGAATAAAAAACTAAAACTATGTCCCTTTTTCATACACAGGAAGACCTCAGCCAGGAGGAGGCTGTGGAATGTGGCAGCCAGGAGGAGGCGGGGATTATTAGTGTCAGCCAGGAGGAGGCGGGGATTAGTGGCAGCCATGAGGAGGCGGGGCTAAGTGTCAGCCAAGAGAAGCCAGGGACAAGTCGCAGCCTGACTGAGTCTCAGGTCCCTCCCCTCCGCCTGCCATATAAACGAGCCAGGAAGGCCACTCCGAGTCCCGTGCAGGATTCAGCATACAGGCTGATCCAGGAGGCTTTGGCGTCCCTCAGAGCCTTCCCCAGTCCTGAAGAGGCCTTTGCCTGCATGGCTGCCACAAAATTGCAGGGCATGCAGGAGGGTCAACGCAAGATCTCTGAGGACCTGATTTATAAAGTCCTTCGTAAGGGGTTGAGTGGGGAACTGACACACAAGACGGATGTCATTGAGAGGGACGATCCTCCTCCTCCTCCTCCTCCTGCTGCCACAACTCCACCACCACAGCCAAAGGCTGGAAGGAGGCGTGGAAAGAAGACCAAAGAGTGATGACCCTGGGTTCAGTCTGGTCTGACAGAAGATGCAGTCTCTCGTATGACCACAGCCTGGGGACACAGATGTCATCTGCTGCTTTCTGGATCTCTGGGACTTCTGGACCAGACTGCCCTCCCTTAGATAAGGACTCCTCAGGCCACCAATTTTGCTTTTAAATAATTGATGTGTGCCCTGGGGGTCCAAGGCTTCGCCCACTTCTGCAGTTTCTCCAGCGTTGCCTCCCTCTTTGTTTATAGTTGTGAGCCCTTAATAAAAATTTTTTAAGGAAATTCTACTCTCCTATGTGTGTTTTCATCCAAAAAGGACAGTTTGTTGGTGAGGATTCAGGTACATTTCTAAAGTACAATGTGAAATTAACAAGGGACAACAACACCAAACAATCTCCTACCGATTAAATAGAACAACATATCAATGGTGTTGTGGGAACTTGTCACCAAAAACACACACAAACATTTTCGGGAGTACAAATCAAAATCACCAAAAAAATAAAAAAATAAAAAAGAGAAACACAAAAAAAGAATCTACATTAAAGTCCAAAAATAAAAAAAAATTTTGTTGTCAGATGTGAGAAATCTAAATATATTGAGGGAATCCCGATAAATAGTAACGAAATAAGTTTGTGAGAAGTGTGTGTGTGGGGGGCAGGAGGCGGAGCCTAGCAGAGCAGACATGCATTGTTAGAGCTCCACACCGCTGAGGAGAGAAGAGAAGGACAAAGCGGAGCCTGCAGGCTCAAAAGGTATCCATTTGAACCTTTTTGCCCCAGGGAACAAACTGTGAAAGTTTGGGCAGGAAATATGGTACTGGGAGGAAACCGTGGCAGAAATAAAAATCACCTCACAAAGAGCTCACAGGCACTCACTGCAGCTGAAGCAGCTCCAGTCACCTCACAAGATACAGCATCAGGGCGCTCTCACAGACAGAAAATGTCACAGCAAGACTCTCCATTTGAGTCAGATACAGAACAAATCCTCTCACAAACTTCTCCACAAGCCTCCTCAGTATCCCCAGTAATATTATTACAATTTGAAAAGATGCTTCATAAGGCTTTAAAACAAACCTCAGACCAAATAACAAAAAGCCTAACCAAAGAAATAAGAGAGCTGGGAAACCGCACCGCAGCCTTAGAAATAAAAATGGATGAAATTGAAATTACAACCCAAGAAAATATAACAGAATTGGAACAATTAAAAAAAGAGAATTTAATACTTCAAACTAAGCTCGAAGATTACGAAAATAGAGCCAGACGTTCAAACTTGCGCATAAGGGGAATACCTGAAACTGTGACAGACCTGCAATCTACTATTACTGCTCTATTACAAGAACTAAAGCCAGATATCCCTATTGAACGTTTAGAACTGGACAGAGTACACAGAGCCCTCACAGCCAAAAAGAAAGATGGACCCCCACGTGATATAATCACAAAATTTCATTATTACAGAACGAAAGAACAAATACTAATTGCTGCAAGAGAAAAAAAGGAACTTAATTTTCAAGGACACAATTATCAAATTTTTGCTGACCTATCCCAACTTACTATTACTAAAAGACGATCCATGAAACCCCAACTAATGGAACTGCAACGCCACAACATTATGTATCAATGGGGCTTCCCCTTTTCAGTCAGATTTAACTACCAAGGTACAATTTACAGAAGCAGATCAGCAGATGAACTACAACAAACCCTTTTAAAATTAAATCTGACAGAACCCACAAGCAGCAACACTCCCACACGCAGAAGAATAGCGTCATCTTCACCTTCAGGCAGCACCCAGAAAATTTCAGAACAAAATGGGAATCATCATTCTCACAAAAGAGGCCGTTATGCCACATCATCCATGGACCAAGAAGATTCAATGGACTGACATCCTAATTCCTGATATCTCTTCATATATTATACTAAGAGATGGTTCTCTATAAAAAAAATATATTTATAACTGAATGTAACTGCATTCTGATAGTCACACACTGTGTGGGATCATGTTACATTCCAGTTATATTTCTTATTACTTCTGATTCATATAGCCTTAGAATATATAAGTGAAATAAGGAAATTCTTGTTCAGTTATATATTATCAGGTAATAACAATAGATTTATTACTTTTTAGGACAAATATGTTCAATAATCCAGAAGTAATGGAAGCTTTTTCTTTCTTTTCTTAAAACAAATATATTATTACCTAACTAGTTCCTAGAATTATGTTTTTGTTTATTCTAATCTGAAGCAATACAACCTCAATTTTATGAGTTAACATATCTAAACAGTTACATATGAATAAAATATGTAATTGTTTACTCTAAAAGGGTTAAAATCCCAAAATAATTCAAACTATCTTCATCAATACCAAAGTTATTAACAGTACCTTTCTAACTGAATTATTTAGCCTAGGGCAAGACTAAACATATACAACCACCCTGGAATAAATAATTTCAACAAAAACTATGTTCTGCACTCCAATTAATGAATCATCATTTTGATGTCTTTTGACATAGCACTTCTCTCCTGTAAGCGGAAGATCCGTGTACCCCCATTAGCCCTCCTCATTCTCCCAACCATATTATGTGGGAGTGTGACGAAGGCACTTATTCCCCTGAGAGAGATATTTATTCTCTTTCACGGGTAAATTGTGATTACTTGCAAAAAATAATTTATACAATGTATCATCTAATCTCATATGTTTTTTGTTTACTCTTTACTCCAGAATTCACTGGTTTCTTTTCTATCTATTCATCTCTTCAGTCCACACAGGTTGATCTGCGCAGTCAGCTCTGCATAACAAAAAGTAAGTCAAAACTATTTGATCTATTGCCATGGCACCACTGAATATACTTTCCCTGAATGTTCAGGGAATAAATGTCCCTCAAAAAAGGACCAAAGCCTTCCGTACTTTCCATAACAAGAAGGCTCACATAGTATGCCTCCAAGAAACACACTTTGCCAAAGATTCTACTCCAAAATATATTTCTCCTTTTTATCAAATTTACACGGCTTCTGCCTGTACCAAGCAAAGGGGAACTCTAATTGCATTTCACCGATCCACACCATTCACCTTATCATCAGAAATTAAAGACCCAGAAGGTAGATACCTGATACTCATGGGTTATATAATGGATACAGCAATCACGGTGATTTCCTACTACGCTCCTAACAAACAACCTACACCATTCCTCTCACATATATTACAAGTGATTAATACACACAAAATAGGAACAGTGATAATGTGTGGGGATTCGAACCAGGTCCTCCTCCCATTTCTAGATAAATCACCTTTTACACCATCCAAAATAACCTCTAGATTACCTTTTTCTCAACTTCTTTCCAAATACAATCTGGTAGATTCATGGAGAGAAAGTAACCCAATGAAAAAAAAATTCACTTATTTCTCGCACCCTCATCAAACCTTCACCAGAATAGATCATATTTTTCTAACAATAGGAATGATACCAGAAATTATTGCATCAGATATAATTCCGATTCCGTGGTCTGACCATAATGCAGTATACACTACTATAGCCTCAGCCATACCAAAAGCGCATGACCCAACGTGGTACTTACCGGACATAATGCTCAAACACCCACTACATCAGATGGCCATTGAACAAGCTTTAAAGGAATACATATCAATTAATAATACAACAGACATCTCCCCAATAACACTGTGGGAAGCTCATAAGCCTGTCTTGCGTGGTACAATACAAAGACAAATGGCACTATTTAAACGGGAACGCAAAAATCTAGCAAAAAAACTAGAGCTCAATTTTAATGCAGCCTACATATCATTTCAAGATAATCCATCTCAGAGTACAAAATCTCATCTGGAAAAATCTAGATTGGAATACGATCTATTTCTCACTGAGTCAGTTGATAAATCCCTCAAACGCTCCAAACACAATTTCTACATGAATACAAACAAACCAGGTACATATTTGGCTCGGGCATTAAATTCAACTAACAAATCTTTCAAACCAATACGTTTGAAATTATCAAAAAATGTTTACACTTGTAATCCAGTTAAAATAGTCCATAAATTTCACTCACATCTCGCAACTTTATACAAGACAAACAATGAATTTAATCCTACAGAAGCTGAATCCTTCTTCTCAAAAATAACCTTACCTGAGTTATCTCAGAATCAAAAAAGCAGTTTGGATGAGCCTATAACTATAGATGAAGTTGCTAACGCCATAAAAGACCTAAAACTTAACAAAAGACCAGGCCCAGACGGCTACTCGGCTTTATACTATAAAACATTCTCAGAAATACTCTCTCCCATTCTCACTGAAACTTTTAACAAACTTCTAGATGGACATTCTTTTCGGCAAGAAACACTAATGGCAATTGTTTGTATGATCCCAAAACCCCTTTCTGATGATACTTCCTGTGTGGATTATCGGCCTATCTCTCTGTTAAACCTCGATATTAAATTATTAGCAAAAATAATAGCAAAACGCCTCAATAGCATTATAGGAAAATTAATACATAGAGATCAAGTAGGCTTCATGCCAAATAGACAGGCAGGCGATAATATACGCAGGGCAGTGTTATTGGCACATATTGCTAAAAAACGGAAAATCCCTTTATGTTTTCTATCTCTCGATATTAAGAGGGCATTTGACACAGTATCCTGGCAATATATGCAATATTCATTACAAAAATGGGGTTTTGGACCCCACTTTTTAACATGGATCAAAGCATTATATAATAAACCCAAAGCCTATATAAAATATGCTGGATACAAATCTGAAGCCTTTAATATCGAAAGAGGTACCCGACAGGGTTGCCCATTATCTCCCTTATTATTTGCCCTTATACTCGAACCCATGGCCCAATACATCAGAACAAACCAAACTATAACTGGCATTGAAGTAGGAGGTATTACACACAAATTATGTATATTTGCAGACGATATATTACTTTTTCTATCATCACCACAGGTCTCTGGTCCTAACTTAATACCAGCTCTTGATGGATTTGCAGCCCTATCCGGCCTTATGATTAATCCTAAGAAATGCCTAGTGCTTAATATTTCACTCACAAACATGGAATTGATCCCGGCTAGGGCTGCACTCCCATTCACATGGGCAGAAAAATCAATCCCATATCTTGGAATTCATTTAACAGCATCTCATTCTGACTTATTCTCAACCAATTATCCTCCTGTATTAAGACAGATCACAAATCTAATAAAACAATGGTCGCAACTTCCTTTATCCTGGATAGGGAAGATTAATGCAATCAAAATGACTATTCTACCCAAATTGCTTTATCTATTCAGAGTCCTCCCTATTCCAATTCCTTCCTATTTTTTGAGAATAGTACAAAAAAGAGCAACTTCGTTTATATGGGGATCTTCTAAACCACGTATACCTATACACACACTACATCTTCCCAAAAATAAAGGAGGCCTGGGATACCCTAATTTTACTAACTACTACAGAGCAGCACATTTGGCCAGTCTGTCCAAATACCATGCAAAACAGGAAATCCCATTATGGGTATTTATAGAGGCTTCAGAAAATGACCCTCTATTAATATCAAATTTATTATGGCTTGATCCTAAAGACCGCTTTAAAATTCATAATCCCATAACTAAACACTTCTTATCTCTCTGGGATAAACTAAAAACCAAATATCAGTTACAATCTCCACACAATCCTCTCCTTTCTTTTATCAGAAATCCGGCCTTTTATCCGGCATGGATCTACCCAAATTCTTTTAAAGCTTGGACAACATCAGGCATTCAGACACTAAATGACTTCATAGCATCTAAATCATTCCTTTCATTCCCATCGCTTAGAGAAAAATATGATCTACCAAACTCTGAGATATTTAGATATCTCCAAATCAAAAATTTCTATACACCATTCCTAAAGGGGGATACATCATTATCCCAATTATCCATTTTTGAATCAATCTGTACAAAAGATCCATTTGCTAAAGGTACAATTTCATCACTTTATAATCAATTATATGGAGTAGCAAATCTTAATAGACCCTCTTACGTTCAGAGGTGGGAGGAGGACCTGGGACGAACTTTAGAAGACACGGACTGGTCTAATATATGGCTCACATCTAAGTCATCTTCACCCAACATCTTGGCACTGGAGACAAATTATAAAGTCCTAACTCGCTGGTATCTTGTACCCGCTAGAGTGGCAAAATATTCACCTAATACCTCAGCTCTTTGTTTTCGAGGATGCCCAGAAATAGGCACATATTTACACATATGGTGGACGTGCCCAGTAATCCAAACCTTCTGGAAGGAAGTCTTCATGATTGCATGTAAAATATTTAAAAAAATAATACAACCAGATCCATATTTAACTTTACTTAATCTAAAACCGGAATGGTTAACACTCTCTCAATTCAAACTTATGATCCAACTAATAACGGCTGCAAAACAAACAGTGGCCAAGGCATGGAAATCTCCTACATTGGTACTAGCAGAAACAATTCACAGAATGAATAATACAATGTCCCATGCTAAGATGGTAGCCATCGATCAAAATCAAATTCCAAAATTTGAAAAACTTTGGCATCCTTGGATAAAACAACAGTTCCTGTCAAATTTCAATGACTCTGTCCTGTTGCCATGGTAACAGATTAAATGACTTACAGAGACACCCATTCTAAGGCTTCAAAGAGAACTAAAAAGAATAATAAACTGACGAGTGGGACAACCTTGTGGACCATACCTCTACCTTTCAACCCTTTTTCTTCTTTCTCTTTCCTTTTCTCCACCTTACGATTAAAGCTCATTATCAGAATTTATTTGACTTATATACACTCTACTTGTAAACAATATGTATAGTAGGTATAAATCATTTAAATACCTACAAAAGTAACTAAGGAAATGATATATATCTTTAATTTAGGTTTACGTGAACCCAATGTTTAATATTTGAAATTTCATGATATTTACCTATATAAACCCTACTGTAAAACAATGAGCTTACTTTATAGATCCTTGTAAACTTACTTTATGTATCTTTATGTATCTTTATAACATTGTATACTCAATAAACTTCTTTTGACAAGGAGAAGTGTGTGTGTGAATATGAGCATCAAAACTACTTAATTCTTGTCACATTATAAAGAAGAAGAGAGTGCGCTGTATTAAACCATTTTGAACATTGCAGCGTGACGAAAGTGCTGTATCCATTCCGAAAGCTACGTTTACCAGAACGAGCTGTCCCGTGTCGGAATTTCTTCTGAGCATGCGTGGCACTTTGTGCGTCAGAACAGGCCACACACGGTCGGAATTGACGCGATCGGATTTTGTTGTCGGAAAATTTTATCTCCTGCTGTCCAACTTTGTGTGTCGGAAAATCCGATAGAAAATGTCCAATGGAGCCCACACACGGTCGGAATTTCCGACAACACGCTCCGATCGGACAATGTCCATCGGAAAATCCGACCGTGTGTACGGGGCATTACACAATAGCAGCAGATTATTATGAAAAGTTAAGTTGAACTGTAGCTTGCTTCACTATTGTTCTGCTGCTGTGCTTATGCTTAATTGCAGACCAGCTAAGATTGACTGTTTTCTGAAATGATTCAGTGTGTGTGTCTCTCTGCTAGCAAATTGTAAGTGAAAGTAAGTTGGCTGTACGTGTGTACTTAGTTCTAGCTAATTTACTGCTCCTCCTCTTTGGTTACAATCAGCCAATAACATTTACTGTATCATCATTATTTTTATTTTACTTCCCCCCACCCAATTCCAGCAGCAATCTTTTCTCTCTATGTCGAATGTTTTCTCTCTATGTTGAATCTTTTCTCTCTATGTCGGATCTTTTCTCTCTATTTAGAATAATCTTGGACTAATAGAGCTAAGGTTAGGCACATTCAACCACAGATTCAATGGACACAGATTGTTAGTGTCAGCATCATGTCGAATCTCCTATCTATATCGAACTGTTGTCACAACGAAAATGAAATTAAAGCATTTGTTTATGTTGGATCTTTCGTTTTTCGGATTCTGCATTTTCATTATCGTTTGTTAAAACGATAGCGAAAATACCTGAAATTCAGACAAAAATGCATTAGGACGAAAACGAATGCAAACGTCTACAGTGTGCACCACCAGAAAAGTATTAGAAACTCTACACACTGTATTAGATACTTTGTACACCACCTGCACTGTATTAGAAACTGTACACATTGTATTAGATACTGTGTACACCACCAGAAAAGTAGTAAAAAATTTACACACTGTATTAGATACCGTGTACACTGCCTGCACCGTATTAGAAACTGTGCAACGGCTGCACTGTATTCTATACTGTGTACAAAACCAGAAGTGTATTTGAAACTGTACACACTGTATTAGATGTTGTGTACACCACCTGAAGTGTATTAGAAACTGTACACATTGTATTAGATACTGTGTACACCACCAAAAAAGTAGTAGAAACTGTACACACTGTATTAGATACTGTGTACACTGCCTGCATTGTATTAGAAACTGTACAACGGCTGCTCTGTATTCTATACTGTGTACACCACCAGAAGTGTATTACAAACTGTACAAACTGTATTTGATACTGTGTACACCACCTGAAGTGTATTAGAAACTATACACACTGTATTAGATACTGTGTACACCACCAGAAAAGTAGTAGAAACTGTACACACTGTATTAGATACTGTGTACACCGCCTACACTGTATTAGAAACCCTACAACAGCTGCACTGTATTGTATAATGTGTACACCACCAGAAGTGTATTAGAAACTGTACATAATAAATTAGATACTGTGTACACCACCAGAAAAGTAGTATAAACTGTACACACTGTATTAGATACTGTGAACACCACCAGAAAACTAGTAGAAACTGTACACACTGTATTCTATACTTTGTACACTGCCTGCACTGTATTAGAAACTGTACAACGTCTGCACTGTATTCTATACTGTGTACACCACCAAAAGTGTATTTTAAACTGTACACACTGTATTAGATATTGTGTAAACCACCTGAAGTGTATTAGAAACTGTACACATTGTATTAGATACTGTGTACACCACAAGAAAAGTAGTAGAAACTGTACACATTGTATTAGATATTGTGTACACCGTCTGAAGTGTATTAGAAACTGTACACACTGTATAAGAAAATGTGTACACCACCTGCACTGTATTAGAAACTGTACACACTGTATTAGACACTGTGTACATTGCTCAAAGTGCATTAGAAACTGTACACACTATATTAGATACTGTGAACACCACCAGAAAAGTAGTAGAAACTGTACACACTGTATTAGATACTGTGCACACTGCCTGCATTGTATTAGAACCTGTACAATGGCTGCACTGTATTCTATACTGTGTACACCACCAGAATTGTATTAGAAACTGTACACACTGTATTTGATACTGTGTACACCACCTGAAGTGTATTAGAAACTGTACACACTGTATTAGATACTGTGTACACCACCAGAAAAGTAGTAGAAACTGTACACACTGTATTAGATACTGTGTACACCACCTGCACTGTATTAGAAACTGTATAATGGCTGCACTGTATTGTATACTGTGTACACCACCAGAAGTGTATTAGAAACTGTACACACTAAATTAGATACTGTGTACACCACCAGAAAAGTAGTAGAAACTGTACACACTGTATTAGATACTGTGTACACCGCCTGAAGTGTATTAGAAACTGCAAATTTTGTATTTAAAAAAAACACACAAACATACAGTTCATTAATAAAAACATATTTACACAAAAATAAACAACTACTAAACAAAAACAAGCATGCTTACATCAGCAAGTAAAGAAAACCGTTTCCTGACAATATTACATAGAAAGAAACATATTTTAATGACAACTACAAACCCCGAACCTCAACTTAAACACAATCCAGGCTAAGAAACATTTTGAGATTTAATCGCCATCAGGATGTGATTCCAAAACCCCCCCATTAACCCCTCCCCCCACATCATTCGCCCCCAACTTCCACATCATTCACCTGACTTCCACATCATTTACCTTGCATTCTGCAACAGCCACCCTCATGCCCTTCCCACCTCCCCCTCCACCATCATCCAATCCATCCCTCACTCCACCCGCACTTTTGCTACGCCGAGCAGGAGGGTTGGCACCGCCATACACGTTGGTTCAGCACCCTCCGCTGCCTTCACTACACTAGGAGAAACAATAGGTGCAGACACAGACTTGACAACCACACTTTCTAACACTGACTGGGAGACCACAGACTGGGGGGACATTGACACCACAGAGGGCCTCACAGACACAGATTCTGACGGGACAGAGACACTAGGATCCCCTGGTACAACCTCCACCAGCCCAGACTCTTCTCTATCCAGACAGAAAAATTCCTCCACTAACGCTGGCTTATTGTGCAAAGCATCAGGGCACCGCCTATAAGGGTGACCAACCTTATCACATAGTTTAGTAGAGATATTCCTGCGCTATCGAATATGGAGATGGCTAAGGGTGGAACAGCTGCATGCACCTATTAGGATAAACACCTGACCTAAGTAAATATTGTATGGATGGGTGGTGCAGCGCTAATCCTATATGTAAACCTCTGGTGGCTTAAAATTGGGTCATATTAAAGTAGACTCAAGTGCGTATAAATAATCTGGAAAAAACAGTGACGTGTACTTACAAGTGATGTATCTCAAAAAAATAAATAAAATAAAAATGTGGATATAAACAAAATATCAGCCTTAGGTCATCATTTCAATACCTAATTCACCATAAATGACCATACCAGTGTCTGGTTCAACATAAGTGAGAAAACTTCTTACAATAAAGTGCAACGTGAATGTTACTAATTAATTAGCAATTCAAAGTAAGCAAAGTGCATTGTGCAAAACACTGTGCAGCTTAAATAACTACATCACATATTGATTTATAGTGTTAGACAACAGACATTTCATATAAAGTGTAAATGCGCAAAAAAACTCCAAACTATATGATTAAAATATTAGTGAATGTCCCAAAAAATTCTGATGCATTAAAAAGAAAAAATCACACAAAAAAACACACAAAAAAACGTCCTTATTCTTGATGAAATCTGTGATAGTAAAGTGCTGGCATGCGCATGTGGCAGTTAAAGTGCCTGGTGACTCAAAAACTCATGCAGCTTCGTGTGCAAACACTACAGTGGGTAGTGGCCCCTTACCTCAAAGTAATGGGGCAACAGCTTATGACCAAACAGGTTCTTTATCTCTTCCACCTAGGGGCTCCTGCGCATTCCTCACCGTCCAGGGGTAAGGTTCCCTTAGATGTGATGCAAGATGGTATTTATAAATAAAGCAGAGTAGAAAAGACCCCAATAGTGTAATTCTGTTTTCATAAGTACTGGTTTATTAGGTAAAGAAAACAGGTACTCACATTGGTAAATAAATGATACAATGTTTGTATCCGACGAGCGGCGAGCTCGTAACCTTCTCTCAGTGTGTCCAGCCTATCCCGTCCCCGGACCTCCTCTGTAGCGCAAAATATGCAACCTGTAGAATTTTTTAAACGTCGCCTATGGAGATTTTTGAGGGTAAAAGTTTGACGCTATTCCACGAGCGGGCGCAATTTTCAAGCATGACATGTTGGGTATCAATTTACTTGGCGTAACATTATATTTCACAATATAAAAAAAAATTGGGATAACTTTACTGTTTTATTTTTTTATTCAAAAAAAGTGAATTTTTTCCAAAAAAAGTGCGCTTATAAGACCGCTGCGCAAATACGGTGCAAAAAAAAGTATTGCAATGACCGCCATTGTATTCTCTAGGGTGTTAGAAGAAAAACCATATATAATGTTTGGGGGTTCTAAGTCATTTTCTAGCAGAAAAACCTGTTTTAAACATGTAAACACCTAAAATCCAAAACGAGGCTGGTCTTAAAGTGGTTAATCAAGCGCTGACGTGAGACAACTTTGGGAAACAAGCCCCTTCAGTCCGGCTTGTCCCTATATACATGCTCAACCCGCTCCCAAAACAGATCTAGCGACTCTGGATGCACAAATGATAAATCATATTCATAGGAACCAGCCAGACTGATAAGCGCATAAATATCCTCTGCCTTAAATTCCATGGCTAGGATCTTATCCACAACCACCCTCCTGATAGGTGGAATATCTTCTCCCTCCCACCTGAGCTGTACCACATTCCTGCATTTAATGGAAGAAGGTGCGTTAGGTGAAAATCACACAACAGGCTCCCTTCCACCAGCAGCAGCATGACTTTGTCCCAACACAGCCTTAGCATAGTTCATAACTGGGACAGATGACACATTAACTGGCTGCATAGGAACCTCTGAAATCTGGTTTGTCATGCGACATTGCTGCTCTGCATTTTCGATGTTCATGCGACATTCCTGCTCTGCACTGTTAATGTCCATGTGGGACTCCTCACAGTCAGCAGAAACTTCTCAGTCTGGATACATGCCTGCATTCCCATGATCTTCATCTGATGGGTTGGTGCCACTCAAGGGAGATTCCATTTCTATAATGGTCTGCAGCAATCTGCCATTTTCCTCAACCTCCTCCTGAGATGACCCAGGCTGCTGGGGAGGGAGTGTGGCAGATACTGACTCGGGTGAAACAGATCCTGAGACAGGGGTAGTACTGGGGCCACCATGTGAAGCCACTTCCATACCCCCATCCATACTGTCGCCATTACTGCGGCATCCACCCTCTGGCTGGTACTGGCACAGGCACTCTCCTTCATCTGTTGGCATCTCTCCTCATTCTCACACTTTTCTTTTAACACACCAGTGTTTTCCTTCAAAGAAGCAACCAACTTCTCCTGCTTTCTCAGTGCCTCTTCCAAAGACTTCAGCTTGGAGACTTCCCTCTTACTATTCCCAGACTTACTTTGCAGAGATTTCTTTTTCTTGAGATCTTCTGTCATGACAGAAAGTTTCTGTTCCTCTTTAGAAATGCGGCGAAGTCTGTTCACCACTCTATCCTGGAGGACTGGTAAGGACTCCTCTTGCATAGGGACAAGCCCAGGATCCATTGCAGCTTGAGCACATGGAGTAGGCCTCAGTGCCTCTGGAGAGCCTCCACCTTCATCTCCCCCCACCCACTGCATGGGGGCTGGGGGAGAAGCCTGCAGGACAAGCCCAGGCTTGATGTTTCCTCTAGCTGAGATCCCAGCAGACTGAGCCAACAGCACCCTGCAAAACAGCACCACCTAGTGGAGAAGCTCCTCTGGTACAGAGACTGATGTGACTGGCTGAGTGATCTCTGTATTAGAAACTGTACACACTATTAGGGATGAGCCGAACACCCCCCGGTTCGGTTCGCATCAGAACATGCGAACAGGCAAAAAATTTGTTCAAACACGCGAACACCGTTAAAGTCTATGGGACACGAACATGAATAATCAAAAGTGCTAATTTTAAAGGCTTATATGCAAGTTATTTCATAAAAAATGTTTGGGGACCTGGGTCCTGCCCCAGGGGACATGTATCAATGCAAGTTTTAAAAAGGGACTTTTTTCGGGAGCAGTGATTTTAATAATGCTTAAAGTAAAAACAATAAAATTGTAATATTCCTTTAAATTTCGTACCTGGGGGGGTGTCTATAGTATGCCTGTAAAGGGGCGCATGTTTCCCGTGTTTAGAACAGTCTGACAGCAAAATGACATTTCAAAGGAAAAAAAGTCATTTAAAACTACTGGCGGCTATAATGAATTGTCGGTCCAACAATACACATAAAAGTTCACTGATAAAAACTGCATGGGATTTCCCCACAGAGGGCCCGAACTAAAATTAAAAAAAATGCGTGGGGTCCCGCTAACATCCATACCAGGCCCTTCAGGTCTGGTATAGATATTAAGGGGAACCCCGTGCCAAAATTTTTAAAAAAATGGCGTGGGGTCCCCCCAAAAATCCATACCAGACTCTTATCCGAGCACGCAACCTGGCAGGCCGCAGGAAAAAAGGGGGGACAAGAGAGCACCCCCCCTCCTGAACTGTACCAGGCCACATGCCCTCAACATTGGGAGGGTGCTTTGAGGTAGCCCCCCAAAGCACCTTGTCCCCATGTTGATGGGGAGAAGGGCCTCATCCCCACAACCCTTGTCCGGTGGTTGTGGGGGTCTGCAGGTGGGGGGCTTATGAGAATCTGGAAGCTCCCTTTACCAGGGGACCCCAAGATCCCAGCCCCCCCCTGTGTAAATTGGTGATGGGGTACAAATGTACCCCTACCATTTCACAAAAAAAGTGTCAGAAACGTTAAAAAACACAAGAGACGGTTTTTGACAAGTCCTTTATTAATTCCTTCTTCTTGCAGCTTCTTCTTCCATCTTCATTCTTCTGGTGTTCTTTCGGTGTTCTTCTTCTTCCTCCATCTTCTTCTTCATCTTCTTCTCCATCTTCTTCTTCCTCCGCTCTTCTTATCCCGCATCTTCCTCCAGGCTTCTTCTCCGCTCCGTCCGCACGATCCGCCTCAGTGTGAGTCTTCAGCTGTGTGACGCTTCATTTCTTCTGACATTTCTTATATAACGGAGGGTGGGGCCACCCCGTGACCCCGCCCTCCTCTGACACACGTAAGATTCACGGGACTTCCCTGAGTCTTTCCCCGTGTTGTCAGAGGGGACGGGGTCCTGTAACCGGGTAACCTCATTGTGGAGATGAGGACCTTCTCCCCATCAACATAGGGATAAGGTGTTTTGGGGGGCTACCTCAAAGCACCCTCCCAATGTTGAGAGCATGTGGCCTGGTACGGTTCAGGGTGGGGGGCGCTCTCTCGTCCCCCCCTCTTTTCCTGTGGCCTGCCAGGTTGCGTGCTCCGATAAGGGTCTGGTATGGATTTTTGGGGGGACCCCATGCCATTTCTTTTTAATTTTGGTGTGGAGTTCCCCTTAAAATTCATACCAGACCTAAAGGGTTTGGTATGGATTTTGAGGGGGACCCCCACGCCATTTTTAAAAAAAAAATTGGTGCGGGGTTCCCCTTAATATCCTTACCAGACCTGAAGGGCCTGGTATGGATTTTGAGGGGGACCCCCACACCATTTTTAAAAAGAAATTTGGCGCGGGGTTCCCCTTAATATCCTTACCAGACCTGAAGGGCCTGGTATGGAATTTAGGGGGACCCCAACGCCATTTTTTTTTGTTTTGGCGCGGGGTTCCCCTTAATATCCATACCAGACCTGAAGGGCCTGGTATGGAATTTAGGGGACCCCACGCATTTTTTTTAAATCTTGGTTCGGGGTTCTCCTGTGGGGAAATCCCATGCCATTTTTATCAATGAACTTTTATGTGTATTGTCAGACCGACAATTCATTATAGCCGCGAGTAGTTTTCAATTACTTTTTTCCTTTGAAATTTCATTTTGCTGTCAGACTGTTCTAAACATGGGAAACATGCACCCCTTTACAGGCATACTATAGACACCCCCCAGGTACGAAATTTAAAGAAATATTACACTTTTATTGTTTCACTTTAAGCATTATTAAAATCACTGCTCCCGAAAAAACTGCCATTTTTAAAACTTCTTTTTGCATTGATACATGTCCCCTGGGGCAGGACCCAGGTCCCCCAAACACTTTTTATGACAATACCATGCACATAAGCTTTTAAAATTAGCACTTTTGATTTCTCCCATAGACTTTTAAAGGGTGTTCCGCGGCTTTCGAATTTGCCGCAAACACTTCAAATTGTTCGCTGTTCGGTGAACTGGCGAACAGCGGATGTTCGAGTCAAACTCATGTTCGACTCTAACTCGAAGCTCATCCCCACACACTATATTAGATACTGTGTACACCACCAGAAGTGTATTAGAAACTGTACACACTGTATTAGATACTGTGTACACCACCAGAAGTGTATTAGAAACTGTAAACACTGTATTAGATACTGTGTACACCACCAGAAACATAGTAGAAACTGTATACACTGTATTAGATACTGTGAACACCACCATAAAAGTAGTAGAAACTGTACACACTGTATTAGATACTGTGTACACCGCCTGCACTGTATTAGAAACTGTACAATGGCTGCACTGTATTGTATACTGTGTACACCACCAGAAGTGTATTAGAAACTGTACACACTGCATTAGATACTGGGCAGGGATGAGCTTCGTGTTCGAGTCGAACCCATGTTCGACTCGAACATCGTCGATTCACCCGTTTGCCGAATTGCGAACGATATGGGCCGTTCGCGCCAAATTCGTGTGGCGTGTCACGGCCCATAATTCACTGCAGCATCGCAGTGCATTCCTGGCTGATGATTGGCCAAGCATGCACTATGACCCGCATGCTTGGCCAATCACAGCGCCATCTGAACAGAGAGCCATAATTGGCCAAAGCCAAGGAGGCTTTGGCCAATTATGGCTCAGGGGATTTAGTACACGCCCCACACTATATAAGGCCGTCTGCACAGCGGCCCTGTGTAGTGTGTGTTCCGGCGTTGAAAGAGAGATAGATAGACAGAGAGACAGTGTCATTTGAGTTAAGTTAGATAGATTAGGCAGGACAGTCAGTGAGTTAGCTGCACTTACAGTGTATTGTGTATATATATGCATCCCAGGTGTTGTATATATATATATATATATATATATATATACACTGTATTCAGTTTAGCTAGATCCGTTCCTGTTATCTTGCTACTGACAGGCAGGCTTGTGTTGTTACAGTATTTACAGCTACCTGAAGAAAATTGCTGGTGGTCTTTTGATCCTATTTGTACCACAGTCAGGCAGCTAGACTATTTACAGTTAGTGTAGTGCATCCTCCTCACAGTGTTCAGTTAAAGCTACAAGTTAGTTTAATGAGACCTCTGCACAGTGTTCAGCTAAAGCTACAAGTTAGTGTGGTGCATTCTCTGAACAGTGTTCAGCTAAAGCTACAAGTTAGTGTAGTGCATTCTCTGAACAGTGTTCAGCTAAAGCTACAAGTTAGTGTAGTGCACAGTGTTCATCTAAAACTACAAGTTAGTGTAGTGCGACCTCTGCACAGTGTTCAGCTAAAGCTACAAGTTAGTGTAGTGCGTCCTCCTCACAGTGTTCAGCTAAAACTACAAGTTAGTGTAGTGCGACCTCTGCACAGTGTTCAGCTAAAGCTACAAGTTAGTGTAGTGCGTCCTCCTCACAGTGTTCACTTAAAACTAAAAGTTAGTGTAGTGCGACCTCTGCACAGTGTTCAGCTAAAGCTACCTGTAAAAGGTTGGTGGTGTTTTCCTGATCCTATCACTACCGCAGGCAGTTAAATAAGCTACAAGTTAGTTTTTTGTGAGCTCTGCACAGTGTTCAGTTAAAGATACCTGTAGAAGGTTTGTGGTGTTTTCCTGATCCTATCACTACCGCAGGCAACTAAATAAGCTACAAGTTAGTTTTTTGCAAGCTCTGCACTGTGTTTAGCTAAAGCTACCTGTAGAAGGTTGGTGGTGTTTTCCTGGTCCTATCACTACCGCAGGCAGCTAAATAAGCTACAAGTTATTTTTGTGCGAGCTCTGCACAGTGTTCAGCTAAAGCTACCTCTAGAAGGTTGGTGGTGTTTTCCTGATCCTATCACTACCGCAGGCACCAAAATAAGCTACAAGTTATTTTTTTGCGAGCTCTGCACAGTGCTCAGCTAAAGCTACCTGTAGAAGGTTGGTGGTGTTTTCCTGATCCTATCACTACCGCAGGCAGCTAAATAAGCTACAAGTTAGTGTAGTGCGTCCTCCTCACAGTGTTCAGCTAAAACTACAAGTTAGTGTAGTGCGACCTCTGCACAGTGTTCAGCTAAAGCTACAAGTTAGTGTAGTGCGTCCTCCTCACAGTGTCAGCTAAAACTACAAGTTAGTGTAGTGCAAACTCTGCACAGTGTTCAGCTAAAGCTACAAGTTAGTGTAGTGCATTCTCTGAACAGTGTTCAGCTAAAGCTACAAGTTAGTGTAGTGCACAGTGTTCAGCTAAAACTACAAGTTAGTGTAGTGCGACCTCTGCACAGTGTTCAGCGAAAGCTACAAGTTAGTGTAGTGCGTCCTCCTCACAGTGTTCAGCTAAAACTACAAGTTAGTGTAGTGCGACCTCTGCACAGTTTTCATCTAAAGCTACAAGTTAGTGTAGTGCGTCCTCCTCACAGTGTTCAGCTAAAACTAAAAGTTAGTATAGTGCGACCTCTGCACAGTGTTCAGCTAAAGCTACCTGTAGAAGGTTGGTGGTGTTTTCCTGATCCTATCACTACCGCAGGTAGCTAAATAAGCTACAAGTTCGTTTTTTGCAAGCTCTGCACAGTGTTCAGCTAAAGCTACCTGTAGAAGGTTGGTGGTGTTTTCCTGATCCTATCACTACCGCAGGCAGCTAAATAAGCTACAAGTTAGTTTTTTGCAAGCTCTGCACTGTGTTTAGCTAAAGCTACCTGTAGAAGGTTGGTGGTGTTTTCCTGATCCTATCACTACCGCAGGCAGCTAAATAAGCTACAAGTTATTTTTGTGCGAGCCCTGCACAGTGTTCAGCTAAAGCTACCTGTAGAAGGTTGGTGGTGTTTTCCTGATCCTATCACTACCGCAGGCAGCAAAATAAGCTACAAGTTATTTTTTTGCAAGCTCTGCACAGTGCTCAGCTAAAGCTACCTGTAGAAGGTTGGTGGTGTTTTCCTGATCCTATCACGACCGCAGGCAGCTAAATAAGCTACAAGTTAGTGTACTGTGTCCTCCTCACAGTGCTCAGCTAAAGCTACAAGTTAGTGTAGTGCACAGTGTTCAGCTAAAGCTACAAGTTAGTGTAGTGCGTCCTCTAAACACTGTTCAGCTAAAGCTACAAGTTAGTGTAGTGCGTCCTCCTCACAGTGTTCAGCTAAAACTACAAGTGAGTGTAGTGCGACCTCTGCACAGTGTTCAGCTAAAGCTACCTGTAGAAGGTTGGTGGTGTTTTCCTGATCCTATCACTACCGCAGGCAGCTAAATAAGCTACAAGTTCGTTTTTTCCGAGCTCTGCACAGTGTTCATCTAAAGCTACCTGTAGAAGGTTGGTGGTGTTTTCTTGATCCTATCACTACCGCAGGCAGCTAAATAAGCTACAAGTTAGTTTTTTCCGAGCTCTGCACAGTGTTCAGCTAAAGCTACCTGTAGAAGGTTGGTGGTGTTTTCCTGATCCCATCACTACCGCAGGCAGCTAAATTATTTACACGTTAGCCGCAACATGAGGAAGACTTGGTCGAGTGGATGACCAAGCCGTCCTCATCCTCCTTATTCTCTCTCACTAATGCTCAGGGTACTTTGTCTGGCAAAGCAGCTGCCAATGCGGCCTCTTCCCTTGGCTCAATGGCATCAATTACTCCTTCCCTAGCCCCACCATGTCCTCCTGAGGAGTCCCTCGAACTGTTTGACCACAGTGTTGGGTGCATGCTCCAGGAGGATGCCCAGCGTTTAGAAGGCTTTGATGATGACACTGAGCTAGTTGAAGGCAGTAACGTAAGCACAGACAGAGGGGGTGCCCAAGAAGGACAGCAATCTGGCAGTCATGCTCCCCCTGCTGCAGCATACTGCCAGGTTTGCTCCAGTGATGAGGAGGGAGGGGATGATGAGGTCACTGACTCAATGTGGGTGCCTGATAGGAGAGAGGAGGAGGAGGCACATCACCAACGAGGCAAGATGCCCTCCAGGGGCCAGCCTAAGGGCAGCACACTGACTGCATCACACCGCAAAGCTCCGCATGTGCAGGGCGCTGCTGTCTCTGCGCGTTATTCTAAAAGTTCTTTGGTGTGGGCCTTTTTTGAGATTAGTGCATCAGATCGCACCGCTGCTATTTGCAACATATGTCTCAAGCGTATCTCACGTGGCCATAACATCTCCCGCTTAGGCACCACATGCTTGACCAGACATATGTTGACCTGCCATGCAGTTCGTTGGCAAGCGTATCTAAAAGACCCACACCAAAGAACAAAGAGGACTTCTCCTTGCTCCTCATCAGCTGAGATCTCCAACCCCACTATACCTTCAGTCCTCTCTGAGACCTGCACTGAGAGGAATGAAGGTGTAGAATTAGGTGTGTCACAGCCAAGTACTTGTGGGCAATCTGCTTTCGGTACACCAATGTCAGATTGTACCAGGCAAATTTCCCTGCCCCAGCTGCTGCACCGCCGAAAGAAGTTCGCTCCCAGCCATCCACATGCCCAGCGGTTGAATCCTAGCTTGGCAAAAGGTGCAGTAGTGTTGAAGGTTGTTCCGCCACCACGCCTCCAAAATGCCACTACTAATGATTGTGACACACCTCTCTCCTCCACCCCTTCCTCTTCTTCTTCCTCCATGGCCTCTTCCTGTGCTTTGTCCTCGGAACCAGCGGTGCTCCGTAGGCATTCAAGGGACTACGCAAGTACGCAGGCCAAAAGATGCCATGCGGTACTTAAGCTGGTGTGCTTGGGGGATAGAAGCCACACTGGGGCAGAGGTTCTGTCAGCTCTGCAGGGGCAGGTTCAGAGGTGGTTGACGCCACGCCAACTTAAGGCAGGAATAGTGGTTTGCGACAATGGCACCAACCTCCTCTCCACCCTCTGACAGGGACAACTGACCCATGTGCCCTGTTTGGCTCACATCCTTAACTCGGTGGTGCAGCGGTTCTTGGGCAGGTACCCGGGCTTACAGGATGTCCTGAGGCAGGCCAGGAAAGTCTGTGTGCATTTCCGCCAGTCATATAATGCCAGTGCTCGGCTGGCAGACCTCCAAAAGGAGTTTAACCTGCCCAAGAACCGCCTAATCTGTGACATGCCCACCAGGTGGAACTCAACATTGGCCATACTGCAGTGGCTGCACACGCAGCAGAGGGCCATCAATGAGTACCTGTGCGACTATGGCACCAGGACAGGGTCAGGGGAGCTTGTTTTTTTTTCCCCACACAGTGGGCCATGATCAGGGATGCATGCACTGTCCTGTCACCATTTGAGGAGGCCACGATGATGGTGAGCAGTGACAGTGCATGCATCAGTGACACTGTCCCCCTTGTCCACCTGTTGGAGCACACGCTGCGTGGAATAATGGACAGGGTACTTGAGGCAGAGCAGAGGCAGGAAGAGGAGGACTTTCTTAGCTCTCAAGGCCCCCTTTATCCAGACAGTGTTCCTGCGTGCCCGCCGATCACACAGGAAGAGGAGGAGGAGGAAGAGGAGGAGGATTGTGTCAGTATGGAGGTGGAGCCTGGCACTCAGCATTAGCAGCAGTCTTTATGGGATCAGTCCCAAGAAACACATGGACTTGTACGTGGCTGGGAGGAGGTGGCTGCGGATCATGTCGTCCTTAGTGACCCAGAGGACTCCGGACCGAATGCCTCAGCAAACCTACGCTGCATGGCCTCCCTGATCCTGCAAAGCCTGCGTAAGGATCCTCGTATTCGTGGTATCAAGGAGAAGGACCAATACTGGCTGGCAACCCTCCTTGATCCACGTTACAAGGGTAAGGTTGCGGACCTTATCTTGCCGTCGCAGAGAGAGCAGAGGATGAAACATCTTCGGGAGGCCTTGCAGAAAGGTCTGTGCAACGCGTTCCCAGAGACTGGGAGGTTACAAACTCCTGTTTCTGAACAACGTGTTGCTGAGGCTTCGGTCAGTCAAAGAAGGAGCGGTGGAGAAGGTGGCCGTCTGACTGATGCGTTCAGACAATTTTTTAGTCCGCAGCCCCAAGGTATGATCGGTTCCAGCAACCATTGCCAGCGTCTATTTTACATGGTGCAGGAATACCTAGGGGCAAGATCTGACTTGGACACCTTTCCCACCGAAAATCCTCTGGGTTACTGGGTCTTGAGGATGGATCACTGGCCAGAGCTTGCACAGTATGCAGTTGAGCTACTGGCCTGTCCTACATCCAGCGTTCTTTCGGAATGCACATTCAGTGCTGCTGGAGGCTTTGTAACCGATCACAGGGTGCATCTGTCCACCGACTCGGTCGATCGACTGACCTTCATAAAAGTGAATCAGTCTTGGATCACCACCAGCTACCAAGCACCTTATGCTGATGTAAACGAATAATATTTTTTGAAATGCCAGATCCCTTCAAAGACTGCCTATGCTGATGCTGAGTGACTATCCTCTTATGCTGAGTAATTATCCTCTTCCTCCTCAATGATCATGCTGATAGCTTGTAAGAACATTTTTGGTTCTGGACGCAGCCACCAGTGCCTAAGTCCCAATTTTTAAGCCCCTGTTTAACAAGGGCATGTAATTACAATTTTTCATGCAATTCTTTGCAGCAGGGCTAGTTCCTGCGCTCCAACTAGAGTATCTGTGAGGGGTTGCAGTGTTGTGGCACCAGCACCAGTGCCTAAGGCCCAATTTTTCAGCCCCTGTTTAACAGGGGCGTGTAATTACAATTTTTGATGCAATTCTTTTGCAGCAGGGCTCGTTCCTGCATTCCAACTAGAGTATCTGTGAGGGGTTGCAGTGTTGTGGCACCAGCACCAGTGCATAAGGCCCAATTTTTCAGCTCCTCTTCAACAGGGACATGTAATTAGAATTCTTGATCTAATATTTCGCAGCAGGGCCAGTTTCTGTGCCCACCAAGATTAACTGTGAGGACTTACAGTGTTGTGGCACCAACACCACCACCACCACCAAAGGCCCAATTTTTCAGCCCCTGTTCAACAGGGGCATGTAATTACAATTCTTGATCGAATATTTCACAGCAGGGCCCGTTTCTGCACCCACCAAGATTAACTGTGAGGACTTACAGTGTTGTGCCACCAGCACCACCACCACCAAAGGCCCAATTTTTCTGCCCCTGTTTAACAGGGGCGTGTAATTACAATTTTTGATGCAATTCTTTTGCAGCAGGGCTCATTCCTGCATTCCAACTAGAGTATCTGTGAGGGGTTGCAGTGTTGTGGCACCAGCACCAGTGCCTAAGGCCCAATTTTTCAGCTCCTGTTCAACAGGGACATGTAATTAGAATTCTTGATTGAATATTTCACAGCAGGGCACGTTTCTGCGCCCACCAAGATTAACTATGAGGACTTACAATGTTGTGGAACCAGCACCAACACCACCACCAAAGGCCCAGTTTTTCAGCCCCTGTTCAACAGGGGCATGTAATTAAAATTCTTGATCTAATATTTCACAGCAGGGCCCATTCCAGTACCCACCAAGAGTAACTGTGAGGACTTACAGTGTTGTGGCACCAGCACCACCATCACCAAAGGCCCAATTTTTCTGGCCCTGTTCAACAGGGGCATGTAATTGCAATTCTTGATCTAATATTTCACAGCAGGGCCTTGTGAGGGCTTACAGCGTTGAGGCCACAACAACACCTAAGGCCCAAATTTCTGCTGAGTATATAGGGCAGGCCCCTACTTTCAAACATCCAACTTACAAACGACTCCTACTTGCAAACGGAAGGAGACAACAGGAAATAAGATGAAATCTACCCCATAGGAAGGGAAATTCTCTCCTGTAAGGGTTAATATGGGAAAAACTTTTCTCCTTTCCACTGATGCTTTATCACCAATCCTTGTTTCACTAAAACCCCCAAATTTTCAAAAAACATTTGTCATTGGGACAAAAAGTGAGGTGAAATCTTCTGAAGAGGAGCACAGACAGCAAAACAAATGTCACAGGGGTGATAACCCTTCCCTATGTTTTCCAAAAAGCTTAAAAACAGATTTTTTGGCTGGAGCTACACTTTAAAAATGTACCAGTTCAAAATTACAAACAGATTCTACTTAACAACAAACCTACAGTCCCTGTCTTGTTTGCACCCCCTGTATACTGCTGTTCAGAGTATATAGGGCCTGAGGGGCCAACGCCTTGCGTTTTTTTAATTTGGGTGCGGGGTTTCCCTTAATATCCATACAGGACCCAAATGGCCTGGTAATGGACTGGAGGGTACCCATGCCGTTTGTCTCACTGATTTTCATCCGTATTGCCAGGACCCGACATTACATTAAAGCCGCAAGCAGTTTTAAATGACTTTTTTTCCTTTAAAAATGTCATTTTGTGCAGGGACTGTTCTAAGCACGGGAAACATGCGCCACTTTACAGGCATACTATAGACAACCCCCAGGTATGATATTTAACCACTTCCCTACCCACATATAGTCATATGATGTCCACAGATGGGATCTCCCATCCTGGGTGGACGTCATATGACGGCTTCGGGTAACCGGCCATCTAGGGGGCGCACGCGCGCCCGCCGCGGTGCTCAGGACCCGGTGCGTGTGCCCGGCGGCCGCGATGTCCGCCGGGCACCCGCGATTGCCCGTTATCCGGGCCGGACCGTGGATCTGTGTGTGTAAACACACAGATCCACGTCCTGTCAGGTGAGAGGAGAGCGATCTGTGTTCCCAGTACAGCGGAACACTGATCTCCTCCCCTTGTACGTCCCCGCCCTCTACAGTTAGAAGCATTCCCTAGGAAACACATTTAACCCCTTGTGTCCCCCTAGTGGTTAACCCCTTCACTGCCTGTCACATTTACACAGTAATCAATGTAATTTTATAGCATTGATCGCTGTATAAATGTGAATGGTGTCAAAAGTGTCCGCCATAATGTCGCAGTCACGATCACCGCTATTACTAGTAAAAAAAAAAATAAATAATTAAAAAAAAAAATGCCATAAATCTATCCCGTATTTTGTAGATGCTATAACTTTTGCGCAAACCAATCAATATACGCTTATTGCGATTTTTTTTACCAAAAATATGTAGAAGAATACGTATCGGCCGAAACTGAGGAAAAAATTTGTTTTTTTTTTAAAAAAATGGGATATTTATTATAGCAAAAAGTAAAAAATATAGTTTTTTTCAAAATTGTCGCTCTTCTTTTGTTTATAGCGCAAAAAATAAAAACCGCAGAGGTGATCAAATACCACCAAAAGAAAGCTCTATTTGTGGGGAAAAAAAGGACATCAGTTTTGTTTGGGTACAACGTCGCACGACCGCGCAATTGTTGTTTAAAATGCGACAGCGCTGAAAACTAAAAATTGGTCTGGGAAGGAAGGGGGTGAAAATGCCCTGTATTGAACCGGTTAAAGGAATATTTCACTTTTTTTTTTTTTACTTTAAGCATCATTAAAATCACTGCTCCCGAAAAAACGGACTTTTTTAAAAGTTTTTTATGCATTGATACATGTCCCCTGGGGCAGGACCCGGGTCCCCAAACCCTTTTTAGGACAATACCATGACAATTAGCCTTTAAAATGGGCACTTTTGATTTTGAACATTCGAGTCCCATAGACGTCAATAGGGTTCTAATGTTCGTGCAAATTTTCAGTCCATTCGCAGGTTCTGGTGCGAACAGAACCGGGGGGGGTGTTCGGCTCATCCCTAATACTGCGTACACCACCTGAAGTATAGTAGAAACTGTACACACTGTATTAGATACTGTGTCAGGATCTTGGTAGGAGGCTGAGATGCTGGGAGGGCTCCCCTTTCGGCCGAGTGCAACACAACCCTGAAGATGACACAGGGATGCGGTGCCCACAGAAGCACGGTTTGCCTGGTAGTAGAAGCTGGTGCCAGAAGCTTGGTAGAGCAAAGTCACTGGAGGCAACGTGCTTAGAGGTCCAGAGAAGAGGACCAATGGAAGTCCAATAGCAAATCAGAAGCCAGGTCAGGGGTCAAACACGGTAAGACAGTCCAGGAACTAGATCAACAAATCCAGATACAGGAGACAGAAGTATGCGGAGTCCGTTAGCCAAGCCAGGGTCAGATGCAGGAAACAGGCAGGAGGAGTCAGAAGCAAGCTGGTAGGTAGAGCCAGGAGGTCAGGAGGAGCAGGTCAAACAAGCCGGGTCGGTGCACAGGAGATCAGGTAAGCAGGAATCACAAATACAGGTATACAGAAAGAGCTGATGATAATCCAGCGATGTGGCGCTGTCAGTGGAGCATTTAAATAAACAAGGCGCCTGTGTCATGTCGCGCGAGCACCGTTGCATCCGCATGTTTTCAAGATTGTGGCATTGTTGCGCATGCACATTCGTCCGATCGTGGCGCCAGGCGTCCGCCTAGTAGAGACATTGTGCATACATGTGCGCTGATGCACGTTAGCACGACCTTGCCTGTGCTGGTTCACTAGCCTTGCGGAATTGTGCATAGGGATGCGCCTATTTTCCTGACAGTGCCCCCCCAAGGGGCAGCCTTCGGATGCCTAAATGTGCCCATTTTTCGGGGTACCTACTGCGGAACCTCTGTATCAGCCTAGGAGCATGCACATGACTTGCAGGCTCCCAAGAGTTCTCTTCTGCTGAATACCCCTTCCACTTAATTAGGAACTGAATTGTCCTACCTCTCCGACAACAGTCAAGGATAGATTCCACTTTGAATTCAGCTTCATCTCCAACCTGGACCGGAGGTGGGGGCACTTCTTTTCTCCCTGGAAAAGGACTAGAAATAACATGTTTAAGAAGTGAAACATGAAATACCGGATGGATTCTGAAAGACTCAGGCAAGGTAAGTTCAAATGCTACAGGGTTAATTTCACATTTGATCTCAAAAGGACCCAGGAACTTGGGTCCCAATTTCCGAGATGGACATGGCAACTTGAGATTCATCGATGAGAGCCACACTTTGTCCCCTATCTTAAAGGTAGGGTTAGCTCTTCTTTTCCTATCATATTGTTTTTTATATTCTTCTTGGGCCTTCTTCATGGTATCCTGGAGTATTTGGTAATTTGCATGGATGAAATCTACTCTGTCCTGAACTGCTGGACTGAAGATTCAGGAATGATGTTGGGTAAAAATGAAGGATGAAAGCCGTAATTCGCCCAGAAGGGTGATTGGTTGGTAGAAGCGTGCACAGAGTTATTATATGCAAATTCTGCACAAGGTAATAGTTGAATCCAGTCATCCTGAGAAAAAGAACAGTAGCATTGCAGGTATTGCTCTAGCGTCTGGTTGGTCCTTTCGGTCTGACCGTTACTCTGTGGGTGGTAGGCTGTGGACAAGCATATCTTGATTGAAAGTAGTCTGCAGAGATTTTTCCAAAACCTAGAGGTAAATTGTACCCCTCTATCTGATACGATTTTATCTGGTAATCCGTGTAATTGGACAATTTCCTTAATAAAGATTTTTGCTGTATCCAAGGCAGAGGGAGTACCTTTCATTGGCAAAAAATGCGCCATCTTGGACAAGCGGTCTACTACCACCAAGATGGTCATAAATTCTTCGGAGGGGGGGCAGATCCACGATGAAGTCCATAGAAGTCTTCTTCCATGGTTGTTCTGGGACTGGCAATGGTCTTAACAAGCCCCAAGACCTGGCGTTGTACCCCTTGTTTCGTTGGCAGGTTATGCAAGAGTTGACGTAGTCCTTACAGTCAGATCTCAAAGTGGGCCACCATAGGGACCGCTGAGCAAGTTCAGTTGTCTTCTGGACCCCAAAGTGGCCAGCTAGGTCTTCAATACTTGTAGCCTGGCTTGCTGAGGAACGAAAATCTTGTTTTGGTGCCATAGGAGTCCCTCTTGACTTCTCAGGGAGGAAACTTCTGCTTCCATACACTGAATAGATGCCTGCTCAATTGAGGATCTTAGGTTAGGTTGGATTAATAGAAAGTTTTGGGGAGACAAAATTGTTCTGGGTGCAATTTCTTCAGGAGTGTCCGGGAACATCCGGGATAAGGCATCCGCTTTTCTATTCTTTGACCCTGGGCAATAGGTTATGTGGAAATTAAACCTAGAGAAAAATAGAGCCCATCGAGCCTGTTGGGGTCTCAAGCGTTTGGCTGTGTGGAGGTATTCTAAGTTCTTATGGTCCGTTAAAATCAGGATGGGATGAGTGGCACCTTCCAGGAGATACCTCCATTCCTCAAGAGCAGTTTTAATTGCTAAAAGTTCCAGATCCCCCACATCGTAATTTCTCTCTGGAGGGCTCATTTTCCATGAGGAAAAGGCCAGGGGGTGCAGTAATGCCTTGGGACCCTGGTGTTGAGATAGAATCACCCCTGTGGCTACTTCCGAGGCATCAACTTCCAGGACGTAGGGTAAAGCGGGATCAGGGTGTTGTAAAATTGGGGCACAAGTGAAGAAGGTCTTAAGCTGGTCGAAGGTGGACTGTGCCGCTGCGGACCACTGAAAATTGGCATGTTGGTGGGTGGTCTGAGTAATGGGTGCTACAATGGTGGAGAAATTCTTAATAAATCTTCTGTAGAAGTTTGCGAAGCCAATGAATCTCTGAACACCCTTCCTGTCAGAAGGGCCGGCCAGTCAAGGATAGACTTCACCATTTGAGGATCCATGGCAATTCTACCTGTGGTGAAGATAAGTTCCAAGAATTGAATTGATGTCTTTTCGAAATTGCACTTTTCGGATTTAACGAATAACCTGTGGGTTATGAGGATGCACAGTACCTTCTTAACACGCATTCTGTGGAGTTCCAGAGTGGCTAAAAAAATTAGAATGTCGTTGAGGTAGATGACAACAAAGTGATCTAAGTGCTCCCCGAAGATATCATTTATGAAATGCTGAAAAGTCGTCGGGACATTGCACAACCCAAACGGCATGACTAAGTATTTAAAATGCCCGAATCTTGTTCTGAATGCTGTTTTCCATTCGTCCCCCTCTCGGATACGGACGCGATTATAAGTGACACGGAGGTCAAGTTTGGTGAAGATGTGTGCTGTACGGAACCTTTGAAAGAGCTCGGGAATGAGCGGGAGCGGGTAGCGGTTTTTAAGGGTAATCTTGTTTAATTCCCTATAGTCCACATATGGTCTCAGAGTCTTATCCTTTTTCTCAACGAAGAAAATGTCGGCAGGGGAGGAGGAAGGACGGATAAATCCCTTTTCAAGGTTTTCGTCGATATATTGCCTCAGGGTCTCAAGCTCAGTCTCGGAAATATACGACCAAAGGGAATAGTAGCTCTTGGCAGTAACTCGATGGGACAGTCGTAGGGACGGTGTGGAGGTAAGGTGTCTGCTTTTTTCTTATCAAAGATGTCAAGAAATTCCAGGTAAGCTGCTGTAATATTAGGATCCGGACTGGGTGTGGGTTGTACAGTCAGGAAACTGGAAAGGTCCTTGGATTCAGGGGCCAAACAATGTTTTTGGCAATAGGAAGATGTAAAGAGTACCTCCTTCTTGGACCAATCAATCTGAGGATTGTGTGCTTGTAGCCATGGAATTCCCAGGATGACCGGGAACATAGGGGAGCTTAAGACATTAAATCTAAGAAACTCCTGATGACCTGAATTGGTAATGGTAAGGATAGGTACTGTTTCTTGGGTGGCATAACCAGAGCTTGGCATGGAGCCATCAGCCAGATGGACTGTCACGTCGTGCGTGCACCATTGCGCACGCGCATTCACATGATTGCGCCATGGTTGCGCACGCGCATTCGTACGATCGCTGCGCCAGGCGTCTGCCTAATAGAGACAAGAGACAATATCATCCCACTATTTCAATGTGCAAAGGGTAATCCCATGTATTGTGTCCAGTCACGCCGTTCAGCTTTCCCTCCACCAGAATACACAGCAGATAGTTACAGCAGGGGTTACTATACAGTCCTCAACAGTTCACAGGACATAGGTTGCAGGCTTGCAATCATGAGGGCAACAGTTAACCGGACAGAGGTTCACAGGCTAACGCAATCACAAGGGGCAACAGTTCAAAGGGCAGTGTCATGGTTATGCAATAGAGTTTGTCTGTCAGCATACCTGTCTCCATGTGTTCATCTCTAGAGACCAGCTGACCCTCACCTGATTGCTTTTGTAAGCTCTCCTCTAGCATGGCTCCACCCCAGCTCCTATCAGGGAACCCTATATTAACCTGTGCACTGCAAGCCAGCAGTGCTGATCAACCATTGTGTGTTAGCTTTCGTGTGTACTGGCTGTGTTTCCTACGTCTGATTCCAGTTAACCGACTTTGGCCTGTTCTCTACTATTCCTGTCTGCTCATGACCCTGAGCTTTGGCGTGTCCCTGACCATCCCTGTTTGCCTGTGACCCTGAACCTTGGCATGTACTCTGTTGTCCTTGTCTGCTTGTGGCCCCGACCTTGGCTTATCCCTTACTTGCTTGTTGTTCCAGCCTGCTGCCTCTTTCCTCTTCTCCTGTAGTCTACCATGAGCATGAGCTGTGAGACCCTGGAGGCTGCGACCTGGAGCCAGACTGCAGCGCAGTCCATCCTCACCACTAGAGGCTCTGGTGAACACCTGCTGGTTCTTAGACTCCACGCCCTGGGGAATCTATGCTCTAGCTCCCAGTGGGATCTGTGTTAGTGATCCAGTAGACCTGCTTCCTGAACCTCCCAGGGTTCAATCCACAGCAGTCAGTCCTAGGGTCCACTACCTAGCGGTGCACTTCCGATTCCTACAGAGTGCATCTGTCACCTAGCCTCAAGGTGACCTGACAGGCAGTCATCATTTCCAGGGCTTGAGTAACATGGCAGAAGGGTAGATTACTCACTCACACTGGTGACTTTGGACAATTACAGATGGTCATGAAACAGGCGGAGGATCAGAGAGGGCCCTGGTGTCCCCAGGGTCAGAGATGGTAAATGGGAGGGGTCCTGGGCATCTGGATGCAGCTCAGCAGTGACCAACTAATCTATCTTGCATAGAATCACGTTTCCAACTGTATACTTCTTTGTGCTATGTTGTGTTGGTAGCATATTCTGATCCTTGAGTTGACAGTCTCTCCATCAAGAGGAACTGTCATGCTGTTGAGGTCATCTTTAATCATTGTCTCTTATTTCCAGACCATCAAACAAAAATGGTTGAATTAGCACATGTTGCTATTTGTATTTACAAAGACAGCAACACGTGAGCAGTAGCACCACATCAAGGCTTCAACCCTTGCTACTGTCCATTCACACAACATTCATTCATGCAATCACGCACACTCTAGTCACTCTACACAACATTCATTACAAAAAAGGGTGGTGGAAGGAATAAAGGGAAAAATTTTGATTGCTTAAAACAATATAATTCTATTTAAATCTTGGGGTCACACCAAAGTCAAGTAGACAACTGCTATTGTGTCAAGTGGTAAGAAAATAAAAAAAATGATTTTCCTCAACATTTGGATGGTTCCTCTGACTCCCATCTATCTTCACTGTCCATTCACACAACATTCATTCATGCAATCACGCACTCTCAAGTCACTCTAGTCCCATCTATCTTCACATGGTAACAATGATTCAGGTCTCACAAGTTAAGGGTAGGGTAACCCAGCTTGGGGAGGTTAAATTTGAGGAAAGTTATTTGTTCCATCAAATGGGGTGTTAGTTGTGAACGGTGTGGTTTAAGGATATTCCCAGTAATAGAGAAAACTCTCTCACTTTGCACAGTTGGAGGACAGGATAGTAGTTGCTGGGCAATCAGGCAAAGACCAGGCCACAAACTTTTCTTACCATCCCAATAGGTCAAAGGGTCCTCTGTAGGAAGCAAAGGTGCTTCATATAGGTAGGCCCTGACCATTTCAGAGGCACTGCTCTCCTCTCGATTACCTGCTGCTTGACCTGCATCCACCAGATTGTCAAGTGCCTCTACCCAACATGCACATGCTCCACTCTGTTGTTTTTGAGTGATGGTGCCAGGCCTTGGAATAGCAGATATGGCAGGTGAATCTTCCAAACCAGCCTCATCCGTCGTACATCTCTGTTGCTGCAAATTCCGGACCCTTTCAATCAATTTTTCTTTCCAGTAGGAGAGGCTGTTGTCTCTTTTGCGGACATGGTCATTTAGCCAATCTTTTAAGTTAGCTTGTAGCTTTCTGATGAAAGACGCTACATCGACATGAAGTGGGCTGCCACAAACAGGCTCACTGTTTTCTAGGAACGATCCCATCTTATCTATGAGATAGGTAAACAAGGGTATGACCTGTCCTAGGCTGGCATTGCTCTGACTCAAGTTTTCCGTCACATTCCAAAAGGGTTTTAAGACATAAATGAGCTGCCCAATTATACACCAGTCATCACTTCCCAGTGTGGAATCAATCCCGATGCTGTGGTGGGATGATAGATTGTGGATGGCTGTCTTTTGCTCCAAAATGTGTTCCTGCATTTCCAGGGTATAGTTCCACCGGGTGCTGACATCTTGTTTCAGGCGATATATGGGGAGCCCTGATTGTTCTTGCTCCTCCCTCAACAGTTGACTAGCCCCTACACTGCGGTGGAAATGCCCTGCAATCTTTCTGCAAAGGTCCAAGATTTTAGCAATCTTGTTGTTTTTCTCCACTGGGATTGCACCCTTGACCACTAAATGCAGCATGTGTGCAGAACAGCGCACACCGACAAAAGATCCATCTTGGAGAACTTTAACCACGTTTGAACCTCCGTCTGTCACAATGAACCCAACAGAGACTTTGGTGACTGCCCGCTCTCCAAACCAATTGGCCAACACTGATCTAATTGCCCGCAATATGTTGGCAGAGCTGTGTTGGTCATCACGGACTTCTGTGTGGAGCAGGAAAGCTTGATAACCCTGCTGGTCTTGCGCTGCAAACCTGCTTCCTGATGGAGTTTGAACTCTTACACCAGTGCCACCACCAACAGGCACAGTGGCCTGCCACCAGTGTGCAGTCAAAGACAGAAAAGCGTGTTGACCACTGGGAGCTGTCCACAAATCAGTTGTCAAAGGAATTGTCTGACCCTCGGCTTTGGCCATTTTTTCCTTCAATAATCCAACGCACTAGTGGTATAGTGCTGGAATAATCTTTCTGCTGAAAGTTGTTCGTGCAGGAACAACGTATCGTGGAGCAAGGGCATGCATGAGCTGTTTAAACGGCTCCCCTTCAATCATGCGAAAAGAGGCTCCTCCAACAGCAATGAATTGGCCAATGAGGAGGGTGATCTTGTTGGCCTGCTGTTTTGACATGCCCTTGGAACTAAAGCCAACAAAACTATCGAGAGTAGGCTGATGATGTCCTTGGGAGGATGAGGAGCCTGATTGGGTCTGACTCTGCAGTGGAACTACTGCACGTGGACGGGTTGTATTAATTGAGCCCACTCTATTGCCTCCTGTGCCCTGAGTAAGTGGTGTGCTTGAGAAGGTACCACCAGTACAGTCAGAGTCCGTTATGCTGCTTCCTGCGCTACCATCTTCTATTTCTGCCTCTGCCCGCAGTAAAGTAGAGTGGTGGTAATTTTTAAGGTGTAGGTTCATACCAGCATTGGTTAAATGACCTAACTTTTTACCCCTACTTACTTGCTTCCCACACAATTTACACTTGGCAAAGAACCCGCCTTCCAATGTTTGAAAGTATTTCCAAACGTTGCTGCGGCGGGATGCAGCCCCTTGACCCTGTTGATATCTATTTAGGGCTGATATAGCTGCAGCAGTTAGCACACCAGTGGTGAAAGCTGTTGCCACTACAGTTACACTTGGTGAACTAGAACTAGTGCTGCTAATGGCAGGGGTGCTGGGGACTGGGAGGTCAGTGATATCATCATTCTTCCATAATAACAGAGGGAGAAGGGGAGTTAGCAGCAGATGAAAAAAGTGGACTGCTACCTGTCCTACTCCTCACAGAATACCCCTCTTGCGCTTTCTCCAGGTCAAGCTGTAAGTCCTGTGGGCTAAGATTGTATAAAACATTTGCAGTGTTTGGGGAAAGAGGAGCATCACATTTTAAATCATCTTCTTGGGCCAATGAAGAAAAAGTCTCACACTCTGTCTCTGCTGCTGTCTCCCTCAATTGCTTCTTTGGGGAGCTGGGCAGTGGCACTGGTAGTGTGTTTGGTGGTGGTGACTGTAAAGGCAACTCCACTTTACTAGGTTTCTTGCCTATTCCATAAAAATATGCAGCCATGACACCTGTAGAAGTGGAAGGAGGCGCTGCACTGGCAGTGGAAGTGGCAGCAGATGTTGGTGGTCTGGCAGGAAAAGTAATATTAGAAGAACTGGGGGTGGTGGAACTAGCTTTGCTGTGGACAGCATGTTGGTGGCGGCAGAAGTGTCAGAGGCACTAGTAGCAGAGACCTTGCCACTTTTTTTAGCAAGGCGTCCACCGCGACCGCGATCACAACCACTACCTCTACCAACCTTCACTTTTACATTAGAACGGTACATTTCTGAACTTTACAGCAACTGCAAGTCAGAAAATGGACTGGAGTGGAAATAGGGTATATAGAATCTCAATTTATAAATCACCCCCCACCACAACACGGGCAGCCTCTGAGGCTATCACAACACTAGCAGCAACACTAGTATCACTAGTCTATCTATCAAGTTCACAACACAGATGTAGCTTGCTTCACTACTGTTCTGCTGCTGTGCTTAGCTTATGCTCAAATGAAATAGTTCAGGTTCTCTGACAAAGTGACAATTCAAACGGACCAGCAAAGATTGACTGTTCTGAAATGAATCAGCGTGTCTGTCTCTCTCTGCTAGCAAATCGTAAGTGAAACTAAGTTGGCTGTACATGCGGTTCTAGCTATTTTACTGCCCCTCCTCTTTGGTTACATTTGGCCAATAACCATCATCATCATTATTTTTATTGTACTTAATTTTTCTCTCTACATCGAATCTTTTCTCTCTATGTCGAATCTTCTCTCTCTATGTCGAATCTTTTCGAATAATCTTGGACTACTATGGTGGATAGACTATAGAGTTAAGGTTAGGCACATTCGACCACAGGTTCGATAGACACAAATTGTTATTGTTAGCGTTATGTCGAATCTCCTATCTATATCGAACTGTTGTCGCAACGAAAACGAAAATAAAGTATTTGTTTATGTCGGATCTTTCGTTTTTCAGAATCTGCGCTTTCGTTATCGTTTGTTAAAACGATAACGAAAATACCTGAAATTCGAACGAAAATGCATTCGGACGAAAACGAATGCACATGTCTACTGTGTACACTGCCTGCATTGTATTATAAATTGTACAATGGCTGCACTGTATTCTATACTGTGTACACCACCAAAAGTGTATTAGAAACTGTACACACTGTATTAGATACTGTGTACACCACCAGAAAAGTAGTAGAACCTGTACACACTGTATTAGATACTGTGTACACCGCCTGCATTGAATTAGAAACTGTACAACAGCTGCACTGTATTGTATACTGTGTAGACCAGAAGAAGTGTATTGGAAAATGTACACACTAAATTAGATACTGTGTACACTGCCTGAATTGTATTAGAAACTGTAAACACTGTATTAGATGCTGTGTACACTACCTGAAGTGTATTAGAAACTGTACACACTGTATTAGATACTGTGTACACCACCAGAAAAGTAGTAGAAACTGTACACACTGTATTAGATACTGTGTACACCGCCTGCACTGTATTAGAAACTGTACAGCGGCTGCACTGTATTTTATACTGTGTACACCACCAGAAGTGTAGTAGAAACTGTACACACCAAATGCACTATAGATATAGGCTACACTGGATGCAGAGTATATAAATATATACTAGTCTGACTGTATATACAGTATCTCACAAAAGTGAGTACACCCCTCAAATTTTTGTAAATATTTTATTATATCTTTTCATGTGACAACACTGAAGAAATGACACTTTGCTACAATGTAAATTAGTGAGTGTACAGCTTGCATAACAGTGTAAGTTTGCTGTTCCCTCAAAATAACTCAACACACAGCCATTAATGTCGAAACCACTGGCAATAAAATTGAGTACACCCTTAAGTGAAAATGTCCAAATTGGGCCCAAAGTGTCAATATTTTGTGTGGCCACCATTATTTTCCAGCACTGCCTTAACCCTCTTGGGCATGGAGTTCACCGTCACAGTTCAGCGCTTAACAGGTTGCCACTGGAGTCCTCTTCCACTCCTCCATGACGACATCACGGAGCTGGTGGATGTTAGAGACCTTGCGCTCCTCCACCTTCTGTTTGCGGATGCCCCACAGATGCTCAATAGGGTTTAAATCTAATGACATGCTTGGCCAGTCCATCAAATTTACCCTCAGCTTCTTTAGCAAGGCAGTGGTCATCTTGGAGGTGTGTTTGGGGTCGTTATCATGTTGGAATACTGCTCTGTGGCCCAGTCTCTGAAGGGAGGGGATCATGCTCTGCTTCAGTATGTCACAGTACATGTTGGCATTCATGGTTCTCTCAATGAACTGTAGCTCCCCAGTGCTGGCAGCACTCATGCAGCCCCAGACCATGATACTTCCAACACCATGCTTGACTGTGAGCAAGACACACTTGTCTTTGTATTCCTCACCTGTTTGCCGCCACACACGCTTGACACGATCTGAACCAAAACAGTTTATCTTGGTCTCATCAGACCACAGAACATGGTTCCAGCAATCTATGTCCTTAGTCTGCTTGTCTTCAGCAAACTGCGGGATTTCTTGTGCATCATCTTTAGAAGAGGCTTCCTTCTGGGACGACATCCATGCAGACCAATTTGATACAGTGTGCGGCCTATGATCTTAGCACTGACAGGCTGACCCCTCCAACCTCTGCAGCAATGCTGGCAGCACTCATGCGTCTATTTCCCGAAGACAACCTCTGGATATGACGCTGAGCACGTGCACTCAATGTCTTTGGTTGACCATGGAGAGGCCTGTTCTGAATGGAACCTGTCCTGTTAAACCACTGTATGGTCTTGGCCACCATGCTGCAGCTGTTTCAGGGTCTTGGCAAACTTCTTATAGCCTAGGCCATCTTTATGTAGAGCAACAATTCTTTTTATCAGATCCTCAGAGAGTTCTTTGCCATGAGGTGCCATGTTAAACTTCCAGTGACCAGTATGAGAGAGTGAGAGCGATAACACCAAATTTAACACACCTGCTCCCTATTCACACCTGAGACCTTGTAACACTAGCGAGTCATATGACACCGGAGAGGGAAAATGGCTAATTGGACCCAATTCGGACATTTTCACTTAGGGGTGTACTGCCTTTTATTGCCAGCGGTTTAGACATTAATGGCTGTGTGATGAGTTATTTTGAGGGGACAGCAAATTTACACTGTTATACAATCTGTACACTCACTACTTTACATTGTAGCAAAGTGTCATTTCTTCAGTGTTGTCACATGAAAAGATATAATAAAATATTTACAAAAATGTGAGGGGCGTACTCACTTTTGTGAGATACTGTATATATCAAATACACTGCCACTAACTGAATAACCTGCCTGCTTAATCTAACTCAAGCTATCTCTCTATCCACGCCTACAACACTACACACGGCCGCTACGTAAGCAGCCTTATATAGTATGGGGCATGGATATAGTCCCCCTGAGCACCCTGCCTTTTTTCCAATTATAGCTCTCTCACCAGAGTGCGCTGTGATTGGCCAAAGCATGTGTAGTAATGTAGTAGTGTAGTGATTATTAATTATTCAGTTATTATAATGTGAGTAATTTCCCGCAGCAACCCGATTCTTCCAGAGAGATGCATTTATTGAAACTTCAGACAGAACAAAGTCCATAAGATAGTTGCAACAGATGACAAAATCCAATAGAGTAATTATAATATAGGTGATAGGCACCTTCAGAGAACCCAGTTCCTTCTGTCACCTTCATGGAGAATGAAAAAGACTGAATGATTGCCAGCTTGAATTTCCTCTCAAGTATCTACTTCTCTCTTTCAGAGGGATGGATAATGACCTCTAGCCAAAAACAGCTGCAGTCATAAAACTACCACCTATGTTGATCATTTCCAATGGATTCAATATGGAAATAAGAACAGCGCTGCGCCAGAAGGTACTAAATAAAATTGTAGTATACAGTTAGCAGCTGACACACCTCTAGACACAGGTAAGAATAGAAAATGGAAAAAATATAGTGTAGCGTTATGTGTATATATAGACTATAAATATAACACGTATGAACAGTGAATCTGTTCGTCCTCTGCGGGACAAAAACAGTATTAAAACGACACTAGGTGATACAAATTAGGATACAGTGAATAATATAAATCGGTAATATAAAAATAAATAGTGGATCTAGAAAAAAGCATACATATGTGGCAAATCAAATAATATAGTCCATAAAAAATTGACAATTATATTGGTAGTGACTAGTGGAATAGAAAACCACCACCAAAAGTCTATGGGAGTTGAGTGTTTGAAAAAATGAAAAACTCTCGGGTTTCCTCATAAACGATATTGTTCACTTCTGGCAGATGAATAAATAGATAAGAAACCACAGATGGATGGAGGATCTAAATAGGTGGCGGGACCATCACCGAAGCATCAAAAGAGGCTTACCAGAATCAGATGACTTGAAAAGACCTACGTCTTACAAGTCTAAGAAAGCTTAACCACTTGCCGACCGCCTAACGCACATATACGGCGGCAGAATGGCACGGGCAGGCAGAATCACGTACCTGTACGTGATCTGCCTCCCGCGGGCGGGGGGTCCGATCGGACCCCCCCCCCGGTGCCAGCGGCGGTCGGCATTTGACTGGGAGCGTCGGAAGGCGAGGGGGAGACCATCCGATCGTGGCCCCCCCCTCGCGATCGCTCCCAGCCAATCGGAATCCTCCCCTGCCTGTGTGTAGTTTCACACAGGCAGAGGATGTGATGTCATCTCTCCTCGGCTTGGCAGTTTCCGTCCCAGCGCCGAGGAGAGAAGACATGTGAGTGCACAACACACACACACAGTAGAACATGCCAGGCATACTTTACACCCCTGATCCCCCCCCGATCGCCCCCCGATCCCCCCCCAATCACCCCCCCCTGTCACAAACTGACAGCAAGCAGTATTTTTTTTTTTTTTTTTTTCTGATTACTGCATGGTGTCAGTTTGTGAAAGTTACAGTGTTAGGGCAGTGAGTATTACCCCCCTTTAGGTCTAGGATACCCCCCTAACCCCCCCTAATAAAGTTTTAACCCCTTGATCACCCCCTGTCACCAGTGTCACTAAGCGATCATTTTTCTGATCGCTGTATTAGTGTCGCTGGTGACGCTAGTTAGGGCGGTAAATATTTAGGTTCGCCGTCAGCGTTTTATAGTGACAGGGACCCCCATATACTACCTAATAAATGTTTTAACCCCTTGATTGCCCCCTAGTTAACCCTTTCACCACTGATCACCGTATAACCATTACGGGTGACGCTGGTTAGTTCGTTTATTTTTTATAGTGTCAGGGCACCCGCCGTTTATTACCTAATAAAGGTTTAGCCCCCTGATCGCCCGGCGGTGATATGCGTCGCCCCAGGCAGCATCAGATTAGCGCCAGTACCGCTAACACCCACGCACGCAGCATACGCCTCCCTTAGTGGTATAGTATCTGTACGGATCAATATCTGATCCGATCAGATCTATACTAGCGTCCCCAGCAGTTTAGGGTTCCCAAAAATGCAGTGTTAGCGGGATCAGCCCAGATACCCGCTAGCACCTGCGTTTTTCCCCTCTGCCCGGCCCAGCCCACCCAAGTGCAGTATCGATCGATCACTGTCACTTACAAAACACTAAACGCATAACTGCAGCGTTCACAGAGTCAGGCCTGATCCCTGCGATCGCTAACAGTTTTCTTGGTAGCGTTTTGGTGAACTGGCAAGCACCAGCCCCAGGCAGCATCAGGTTAGCGCCAGTACCGCTAACACCCACGCACGCACTGTACACCTCCCTTAGTGGTATAGTATCTGATCGGATCAATATCTGATCAGATCTATACTAGCGTCCCCAGCAGTTTAGGGTTCCCACAAACGCAGTGTTAGCGGGATCAGCCCAGATACCTGCTAGCACCTGCATTTTGCCCCTCCGCCCGGCCCAGCCCAGCCCACCCAAGTGCAGTATCGATCGATCACTGACACTTACAAAACACTAAACGCATAACTGCAGCGTTCGCAGAGTCAGGCCTGATCCCTGCGATCGCTAACAGTTTTTTTGGTAGCGTTTTGGTGAACTGGCAAGCACCAGCGGCCTAGTACACCCCGGTCGTAGTCAAACCAGCACTGCAGTAACACTTGGTGACGTGGCGAGTCCCATAAATGCAGTTCAAGCTGGTGAGGTGGCAAGCACAAGTAGTGTCCCGCTGCCACCAAGAAGACAAACACAGGCCCGTCGTGTCCATAGTGCCCTTCCTGCTGCATTCGCCAATCCTAATTGGGAACCCACCGCTTCTGCAGCGCCCGTACTTCCCCCATTCACATCCCCAACCAAATGCAGTCGGCTGCATGAGAGGCATTTTCTTTATGTCCTCCCGAGTACCCCTACCCAGCGAACCCCCCCAAAAAAGATGTTGTGTCTGCAGCAAGCGCGGATATAGGCGTGACACCCACTATTATTGTCCCTCCTGTCCTGACAATCCTGGTCTTTGCATTGGTGAATGTTTTGAACACTACCATTCACTAGTTGAGTATTAGCGTAGGGTACAGCATTGCACAGACTAGGCACACTTTCACAGGGTCTCCCAAGATGCCATCGCATTTTGAGAAACCCGAACCTGGAACCGGTTACAGTTATAAAAGTTAGTTACAAAAAAAGTGTAAAAAAAAAAAAAAAACACAAACAAAAATATAAAATAAAAAAAAAATAGTTGTTGTTTTATTGTTCTCTCTCTCTCTCTATTCTCTCTCTATTGTTCTGCTCTTTTTTACTGCATTCTATTCTGCAATGTTTTATTGTTGTTATGTTTTATCATGCTTGCTTTTCAGATATGCAATTTTTTATACCTTACCGTTTACTGTGCTTTATTGTTAACCATTTTTTTGTCTTCAGGTACGCCATTCACGACTTTGAGTGGTTATACCAGAATGATGCCTGCAGGTTTAGGTATCATCTTGGTATCATTCTTTTCAGCCAGCGATCGGCTTTCATGTAAAAGCAATCCTAGCAGCTAATTAGCCTCTAGACTGCTTTTACAAGCAGTGGGAGGGAATGCCCCCCCAACGTCTTCCGTGTTTTTCTCTGGCTCTCCTGTCTCAACAGGGAACCTGAGAATGCAGCCGGTGATTCAGCCAGCTGACCATAGAGCTGATCAGAGACCAGAGTGGCTCCAAACATCTCTATGGCCTAAGAAACCGGAAGCTACGAGCATTTTATGACTTAGATTTCGCCGGATGTAAACAGCGCCATTGGGAAATTGGGAAAACATTTTATCACACCGATCTTGGTGTGGTCAGATGCTTTGAGGGCAGAGGAGAAATCTAGGGTCTAATAGACCCCAATTTTTGCAAAAAAGAGTACCTGTCACTACCTATTGCTATGATAGGGGATATTTACATTCCCTGAGATAACAATAAAAATGATTTAAAAAAAAAAAAAATGAAAGGAACAGTTTAAAAATAAGATAAAAAAATAATAATAATAAAGAAAAAAAAAAAAAAAAAAAAAAAAAAAAAAGCACCCCTGTCCCCCCTGCTCTCGCGCTAAGGCGAACAGCAATTGCACCATGCATGTGAGGTATCACCGCGAACGTCAGATCGAGGGCAGTAATTTTAGCAGTAGACCTCCTCTGTAAATCTAAAGTGGTAACCTGTAAAGGCTTTTAAAGGCTTTTAAAAATGTATTTAGTTTGTCGCCACTGCACGTTTGTGCGCAATTTTAAAGCATGTCATGTTTGGTATCCATGTACTCGGCCTAAGATCATCTTTTTTATTTCATCAAACATTTGGGCAATATAGTGTGTTTTAGTGCATTAAAATTTAAAAAAGTGTGTTTTTTCCCCAAAAAATGCGTTTGAAAAATCGCTGCGCAAATACTGTGTGAAAAAAAAAAATGAAACACCCACCATTTTAATCTGTAGGGCATTTGCTTTAAAAAATATATAATGTTTGGGGGTTCAAAGTAATTTTCTTGCAAAAAAAAATTATTTTTTTATGTAATCAAAAAGTGTCAGAAAGGGCTTTGTCTTCAAGTGGTTAGAAGAGTGGGTGATGTGTGACATAAGCTTCTAGATGTTGTGCATAAAATGCCAGGACAGTTCAAAACCCCCCCAAATGACCCCATTTTGGAAAGTAGACACCCCAAGCTATTTGCTGAGAGGCATGTCGAGTCCATGGAATATTTTATATTGTGACACAAGTTGCGGGAAAGAGACAATTTTTTATTTTTTTTATTTTTTTTTGCGCAAAGTTGTCACTAAATGATATATTGCTCAAACATGCCATGGGGATATGTGAAATTACACCCCAAAATACATTCTGTTGCTTCTCCTGAGTACGGGGATACCACATGTGTGAGACTTTTTGGGAGCCTAGCCGCGTACGGGACCCCGAAAACCAAGCACCGCCTTCAGGCTTTCTAAGGCCGTAAATTTTTGATTTCACTCTTCACTGCCTATCACAGTTTTGGAGGCCATGGAATGCCCAGGTGGCAAAAAACCCCCCCAAATGACCCCATTTTGGAAAGTAGACACCCCAAGCTATTTGATGAGAGGTATAGTGAGTATTTTGCAGACCTCACTTTTTGTCACAAAGTTTTGAAAATTGAAAAAAGAAAAAAAAAATGTTTTTTTCTCGTCTTTCTTTATTTTCAAAAACAAATGAGAGCTGCAAAATACTCACCATGCCTCTTAGCAAATAGCTTGGGGTGTCTACTTTCCAAAATGTGGTCATTTTGGGGGGGTTTGTGCCACCTGGGCATTCCATGGCCTCCGAAACTGTGATAGGTAGTGAGGAGTAAAATCAAAAATGTACGCCCTTAGAAATCCTGAAGGCAGTGATTGGTTTTCGGGGCCCCGTACGCGGCTAGACTCCCAAAAAGTCCCACACATGTGGTATCCCCGTACTCAGGAGAAGCAGCTAAATGTATTTTGGGGTGCAATTCCACATATGCCCATGGCCTGTGTGAGCAATATATCATTTAGTGACAACTTTGTGCAAAAAAAAAAAAAAAAATGTGTCACTTTCCCGCAACTTGTGTCAAAATATAAAACATTCCATGGACTCAACATGCCTCAAAGCAAACAGCTTGGGGTGTCTACTTTCCAAAATGGGGTCATTTGTGGGGGTTTTATGCCATCTGGGCATTTTATGGCCTTCAAAACTGTGATAGGTAGTGAGGAGTAAAATCAAAAATGTACGCCCTTAGAAATCCTGAAGGCAGTGATTGGTTTTCGGGGCCCCGTACGCGGCTAGGCTCCCAAAAAGTCCCACACATGTGATATCCCCATACTCAGGAGAAGCAGCTAAATGTATTTTGGGGTGCAATTCCACATATGCCCATGGCCTGTGTGAGCAATATATCATTTAGTGACAACTTTTTGTAATTTTTTTTTTTTTTTTTTGTCATTATTCAATCACTTGGGACAAAAAAAATAAATATTCAATGGGCTCAACATGCCTCTCAGCAAATTCCTTGTGGTGTCTACTTTCCAAAATGGGGTCATTTGTGGGGGTTTTGTACTGCCCTGCCATTTTAGCACCTCAAGAAACGACATAGGCAGTCATAAATTAAAGGCTGTGTAAATTCCAGAAAATGTACCCTAGTTTGTAGGCGCTATAACTTTTGCGCAAACCAATAAATATACACTTATTGACATTTTTTCTACCAAAGACATGTGGCCGAATACATTTTGGCCTAAATGTATGACTAAAATTGAGTTTATTGGATTTTTTTTAGAACAAAAAGTAGAAAATATAATTTTTTTTCAAAATTTTCGGTTTTTTCCGTGTATAGCGCAAAAAATAAAAACGGCAGAGGTGATCAAATACCATCAAAAGAAAGCTCTATTTGTGGGAAGAAAAGGACGCAAATTTCGTTTGGGTACAGCATTGCATGACTGCGCAATTAGCAGTTAAAGCGACGCAGTGCCGAATTGTAAAAAGTGCTCTGGTCAGGAAGGGGGTAAAACCTTCCGGGGCTGAAGTGGTTAATGACCACCAGGTCTGGCGAGATAGATCATCAGATTATCCTCGGCTTCCAAAAGGGGGAGGGGTCTCACCACAGCTTTAAACATCCCCAAGACAGTCCACTGGCGATAAATCATATTTCAGTCATCTATCGCTTTTTTTTCTCTAGTTACCGCCCTCACAGCAGATGATTCTGGTAAGCCTCTTTTGATGCTTCGGTGATGGTCCCACCACCTATTTAGATCCTACATCCATCTGTGGTTTCTTATCTATTTATTCATCTGCCAGAAGTGAACAATATCGTTTATGAGGAAACCCGGGAGTTTTTCATTTTCATTTTTTCAAACACTCAACTCCTATAGACTTTTGGTGGTGGTTTTCTGTTCCACTAGTCACTACCAATATAATTGTCAATTTTTTATGGACTATATTATTTGATTTGCCACATATGTATGTTTTTTTCTAGACCCACTATTTATTTTTATATTACCGATTTATATTATTCACTGTATCCTAATTTGTATCACCTAGTGTCGTTTTAATACTGTTTTTATCCCGCAAAGGACGAACAGATTCACTGTTCATACGTGTTATATTTGTAGTCTATATATACACATAGCGCTACACTATATTTTTTCCATTTCCAGTGGATACCGCTCAATAGGGATGAGCCGAACACCCCCCGGTTCGGTTCGCCCCAGAGCCTGCGAACGCACAGAAAATTTGCACGAACATTAGAACCCCATTGACGTCTATGGGACTCGAACGTTCAAAATCAAAAGTGCTCATTTTAAAGGCTAATTTTCATGGTATTGTCCTAAAAAGGGTTTGGGGACCCGGGTCCTGCCCCAGGGGACATGTATCAATGCAAAAAAAACTTTTAAAAACGTCAGTTTTTTGGGAGCAGTGATTTTAATGATGCTTAAAGTAAAAAAAAATAAATAAAAGTGAAATATTCCTTCAAATATCGTACCTGGGGGGTGTCTATAGTATGCCTGTTAAGTGATGCGTGTTTCCCGTGCTTAGAACAGTCCCTGCACAAAATGACATTTTTAAAGGAAAAAAAGTCATTTAAAACTGTTTGCGGCTTTAATGTAATGTTGGGTCCTGGCCATATGGATGAAAATCAGTGAGACAAACGGCATGGGTACCCTCCAGTCCATTACCAGGCCCTTTGGGTCCTGTATGGATAATAAGGGGAACCCCGCACCCAAATTAAAAAAAGGAAAGGCGTGGGGCCCCTAGGCCCTATATACTCTGAACAGCAGTATACAGGCGGTGCAAACAAGACAGGGACTGTAGGTTTGTTGTTAAGTAGAATCTGTTTGTCATTTTTAACTGGTACATTTTTAAAGTGTAGCTCCAGCCAAAAAGTCTGTTTTTAAGCTTTTTGGAAAACATAGGGAAGGGTTATCACCCCTGTGACATTTGTTTTGCTGTCTGTGCTCCTCTTCAGAAGATTTCATCTCACTTTTTGTCCCAATGACAAATGTTTTTTGAAAATTTGGGGGTTTTAATGAAACAAGGATTGGTGATAAAGCATCAGTGGAAAGGAGAAAAGTTTTTCCCATATTAACCCTTACAGGAGAGAATTTCCCTTCCTATGGGGTAGATTTCATCTTACTTCCTGTTGTCTCCTTCCGTTTGCAAGTAGGAGTCGTTTGTAAGTTGGATGTTTGAAAGTAGGGGCCTGCCCTATATACTCAGCAGAAATTTGGGCCTTAGGTGTTGTTGTGGCCTCAACACTGTAAGCCCTCACAAGGCCCTGCTGTGAAATATTAGATCAAGAATTGTAATTACATGCCCCTGTTGAACAGGGCCAGAAAAATTGGGCCTTTGGTGTTGGTGGTGGTGGTGCTGGTGCTACAACATTGTAAGTCCTCACAGTTACTCTTGGTGGGCGCTGGAACAGGCCCTGCTGTGAAATATTAGATCAAGAATTGTAATTACATGCCCCTGTTGAACAGGGGCTGAAAAATTGGGCCTTTGGTGGTGGTGCTGGTGCCACAACACTGTAAGTCTTCACAGTTAATCTTGGTGGGCGCAGAAACGGGCCCTGCTGTGAAATATTAGATCAAGAATTCTAATTACATGTCCCTGTTGAACAGAGGCTGAAAAATTGGGCCTTAGGCACTGGTGCTGGTGCCACAACACTGCAACCCCTCACAGATACTCTAGTTGGAACGCAGGAACGAGCCCTGCTGCAAAGTATTGCATCAAAAATTGTAATTACACACCCCTGTTAAAAAGGGGCTGAAAAATTGGGCCTTAGTCACTGGTGCTGGTGCCACAACACTGCAACCCCTCACAGATACTCTAGTTGGAGCGCAGGAACTAGCCCCGCTGCAAAGAATTGCATCAAAAATTGTAATTACATGCCCCTGTTAAACAGGAGCTTAAAAATTGGGCCTTAGGCACTGGTGGTGGTGCCCAGAACCAAAAATGTTCTCACAAGCTATCAGCATGATCATTGAGGAGGAAGAGGATAATTACTCAGCATTAAAAGGATAGTCACTCAGCATTAGCACAGGCAGTCTTTGAAGGGATCTGACATTTTTCGGTTACATCAGCATCAGGTGCTTAGTAGCTAGCGGTGATCCAAGACTGATTCATTTTTATGAAGGTCAGTCGATTGACCGAGTCGGTGGACAGATGCACCCTTTGATCGGTTACAAAGCCTCCAGCAGCACTGAATGTGCATTCCGAAAGAACGCTGGATGCAGGACAGGCCAGTAGCTCAATTGCATACTGTGCAAGCTCTGGCCAGTGATCCATCCTCAAGACCCAGTAACCCAGAGGATTTTCGGTGGGAAAGGTGTCCAAGTCAGATCTTGCCCCTAGGTATTCCTGCACCATGTAAAACAGACGCTGGTGATGGTTGCTGGAACCGATCATACCTTGGGGCTGCGGACTAAAAAATTGTCTGAACGCATCGGTCAGACGGCCACCTTCTCCATCGCTCCTTCTTTGACTGACCGAAGCCTCAGCAACACGTTGTCCAGAAACAGGAGTTTGTAACCTCCCAGTCTCTGGGAACGCGTTGCACAGACCTTTCTGCAAGGCCTCCTGAAGATGTTTCATCCTCTGCTCCCTCTGCGATGGCAAGATAAGGTCCACAACCTTACCCTTGTAATGTGGATCAAGGAGGGTTGCCTTCTCCTTGATACCACGAATATGAGGATCCTTACGCAGGCTTTGCAGGATCAGGGAGGCCATGCAGCGTAGGTTTGCTGAGACATTCGTTCCTGAGTCCTATGGGTCACTAAGGATGACATGGTCTGCAGCCACCTCCTCCCAGCCACGTACAAGTCCATGTGTTTCTTGGGACTGATCCCTTAAAGACTGCTGCTGATGCTGAGTGCCAGGCTCCACCTCCCTACTGACACAATCCTTCTCCTCGTCCTCCTCCTCGTCCTCTTCCTGTGAGATCGGCAGGCACACAGGAACACTGTCTGGATAAATGGGGTCTTGAGAGCTAAGGAAGTCCTCCTCTTCCTGCCTCTGTTCTGCCTCAAGTACCCTGTCCATTATTCTGTGCAGCGTGTGCTCCAACAGGTGGACAAGGGGGACAGTGTCACTGATGCATGCACTGTCACTGCTCACCATCCTCGTGGCCTCCTCAAATGGTGACAGGACAGTGCATGCATCCCTGATCATGGCCCACTGGCGTGGGGAAAAAAAACCAAGCTCCCCTGACCCTGTCCTGGTGCAATAGTTGCACAGGTACTCATTGATGGCCCTCTGCTGCGTGTGCAGCTGCTGCAGCATGGCCAACGTTGAGTTCCACCTGGTGGGCATGTCACAGATTAGGCGGTTCTTGGGCAGGTTAAACTCCTTTTGGAGGTCTGCCAGCCAAGCGGAAATGCACACAGACTTTCCTGGCCTGCCTCAGGACATCCTGTAAGCCCAGGTACCTGCCCAAGAACCCCTGCACCACCAAGTTAAGGACGTGAGCCAAACAGGGCACATGGGTCAGTTGTCCCTGTCGGAGGGTGGAGAGGAGGTTGGTGCCATTGTCGCAAACCACCATTCCTGCCTTAAGTTGGCATGGCGTCAACCACCTCTGTACCTGCCCCTGCAGAGCTGACAGAACCTCTGCCCCAGTGTGGCTCCTGTCCCCCAAGCACACCAGCTCAAGCACCGCATAGTATCTTTTGGCCTGCGTATTTGCGTAGCCCCTTGAATGCCTACGGAGCACCGCTGGTTCCGAGGACAAAGCACAGGAAGAGGCCATGAAGGAAGAAGAAGAGGAGGGGGTGGAGGAGAGAGGTGTGTCACAATCATTAGTAGTGGCATTTTGGAGGCGTGGTGGTGGAACAACCTCCAACACTACTGCACCTTGTCCTGCATCCTTCCCAGCTGCCAGCAGAGTGACCCAATGTGCCATGAAACTTAGGTAACGTCCCTGTCCATGCCTGCTGGACCATGAGTCAGCAGTAATATGCACCTTACCGCTGACCGCCCCGTCCAGCGAGGCCAAGACATTGCCTTCCACATGCCGGTAGAGAGCCAGAATCGATTTCCGTGAGAAAAAGTGGCGTTTGGATACCTGCCACTGAGGAACCGCACATTCGACAAACTCACAGAAGGGGGCAGAGTCTACCAACTGAAAAGGTAGCAGTTGAAGTGCTAGCAATTTTGCCAAGCTAGCATTCAACCGCTGGGCATGTGGATGGCTGGGAGCAAACTTCTTTCGGCGGTGCAGCAGCTGGGGCAGGGAAATTTGCCTGGTACAATCTGACGTTGGTGTACCGAAAGCAGATTGCCCACAAGTACTTGGCTGTGACACACCTAATTCTACACCTTCATTCCTCAGTGCAGGTCTAAGAGAGGACTGAAGGTATAGTGGGGTTGGAGATCTCAGCTGATGAGGAGCAAGGAGAAGTCCTCTTTGTTCTTTGGTGTGGGTCTTTTAGATATACTTGCCAATGAACTGCATGGCAGGTCAACATATGTCTGGTCAAGCATGTGGTGCCCAAGCGGGAGATGTTTTGGCCACGCGAGATACGCTTGAGACATATGTTGCAAATAGCAGGGATGCGATCTGATGCACTCATCTCAAAAAAGGCCCATACCTTAGAACTTTTAGAATAACGTGCAGAGACAGCAGCGCCCTGCACATGCGGAGCTTTGCGGTGTGATGCAGTCAGTGTGCTGCCCTTAGGCTGGCCCCTGGAGGGCATATTGCCTCTTTGGTGATGTGCCTCCTCCTCCTCCTCTCTCCTATCAGGCACCCACGTTGAGTCAGTGACCTCATCATCCCCTCCCTCCTCATCACTGGAGCAAACCTGGCAGTATGCTGCAGCAGGGGGAGCATGACTGCAAGATTGGTGTCCTTCTTGGGCAAACCCCCTCTGTCCGTGCTCACGTTACTGCCTTCATCTAGCTCAGTATCAGTGCCTTCTAAATGCTGGGCATCCTCCTGGAGCATGTACCCAACACTGTGGTCAAACAGTTCGAGGGACTCCTCAGGAGGACATGGTGGGGCTAGGGAAGGAGTCACTGATGCCATTGAGGCGAGGGAAGAGGCCGCGTTGGCAGCTCCTTTGCCAGACAAAGTACCCTGAGCATGGGTGAGGGAGGATGAGGAGGATGAGGACGGCTTGGTCATCCATTCGACCAAGTCTTCCGCATGTTGCGGCTCAACACGGCCAGCTGCCAAAAAAAGGCCAAGCGTGTCCCATAGCCACGTGCTGATGAGGATGCACCGTCTCCACGACCAGCACTGTTGTCTCTAGACACAGAGCCTGCTTGCCCTCTTTTATTGGCTTGTGACTTTCTGCCTCTCCTTGTTGCCTTCCAGACATACTAATGGCCTGTAGCTGCACTAAGCTGGGATATATATATATATATATATATATATATATATATATATATACTGATACTGCAGCTAGCAAAATCAACTGGCTGCCTGTAGTATGAGAACACCACCAACGTTCTACAGGTAGCTTTAGCTGAACACTGTGCAGAGGTCGCACTACACTAACATGTAAATAATTTAGCTGCCTGCGGTAGTGATAGGGTCAGGAAAACACCACCAACCTTCTACAGGTAGCTTTAGCTGAACACTGTGCAGAGGTCGCACTACACTAACGTGTAAATAATTTAGCTGCCTGCAGTAGTGATAAGATCAGGAAAACACCACCAACCTTCTACAGGTAACTTTAGCTGAACACTGTGCAGAGGTCGCACTACACTAACGTGTAAATAATTTAGCTGCCTGCGGTAGTGATAGGATCAGGAAAACACCACCAACCTTCTACAGGTAGCTTTAGCTGAACACTGTGCAGAGTTCGCACTACACTAACTTGTAGCTTTAGCTGAACACTGTGAGGAGGACGCACTACACTAACTTGTAGCTTTAGCTGAACACTGTGCAGAGGTTGCACTACACTAACTTGTAGCTTTAGCTGAACACTGTGAGGAGTACGCACTACACTAACTTGTAGCTTTAGCTGAACACTGTGCAGAGGTCACACTAAACTAACTTGTAGCTTTAGCTGAACACTGTTCAGAGGACGCACTACACTAACTTGTAGTTTTAGCTGAACACTGTGAGGAGGATGCACTACACTAACTTGTAGCTTTAGCTGAACACTGTGCAGAGGTCACACTAAACTAACTTGTAGCTTTAGCTGAACACTGTTCAGAGGACGCACTACACTAACTTGTAGCTTTAGCTGAACACTATGAGGAGGACACACTACACTAACTTGTAGCTTTAGCTGAACACTGTGCAGAGGTCACACTAAACTAACTTGTAGCTTTAGCTGAACACTGTTCAAAGGACGCACTACACTAACTTGTAGCTTTAGCTGAACACTGTGAGGAGGACGCACTACACTAACTTGTAGCTTTAGCTGAACACTCTGAGGAGGACGCACTACACTAACTTGTAGCTTTAGCTGAACACTGTGCAGAGGTCACACTAAACTAACTTGTAGCTTTAGCTGAACACTGTGAGGAGGATGCACTACACTAACTGTAAATAGTCTAGCTGCCTGACTGTGGTACTAATAGGATCAAAAGAACATCAGCAATTTTCTTCAGGTAGCTGTAAATACTGTAACAACACAAGCCTGCCTGTCAGTATGAAGATAACAGGAACAGATCTAGCTAAACTGAATACAGTGTATATATATATATATATATATATATATATATATATATATATATATATATATATATATACACACAACACCTGGGATGCATATATATATATACACAATACACTGTAAGTGCAGCTAACTGACTGACTGTCCTGCCTAATCTATCTAACTTAAATCAAATGACACTGTCTCTCTCTCTCTTTCTATCTCTCTGTCATGCCGGAACACACTACACAGGGCCGCCGTGCAGGCGGCCTTATATAGTATGGGGCGTGTTCTAAACACCCTGAGACATAATTGGACAAAGCCACCCTGGCTTTGGCCAATTACAGCTCTCGCTACAAATGGCGCTGTGATTGGCCAAGCATGCGGGTCATAGTGCATGCTTGGCCAATCATCAGCCAGCAATGCACTGCGATGCTGTAGTGAATTATGGGCCGTGACGGGCCACGCGAATTTGGCGCGAACGGCCCATATCGTTCTCAATTCATCGAACGATCGAACAGCCGATGTTTGAGTTGAACATGGGTTCGACTCGAACACGAAGCTCATCCCTACTCCTCAAGTCTAATTACCACCAATACTTCTTCTATGGTCATTTATCATCCTTAAGTATGTAAACAATGTACCCTTTGATTAACAGGCCATTCCTCACATACCTAGGTAGACTTGCATAAGATCAAAAACATAAAAGGGTCATCAGCTGTCCCTTTGATATGTTAAAATTTAGTTGGCTTGGGCACTCAACAATTATCAACTGAATTCTGGCTTGGTTAATATGGCAATATTGTACTGTATGTGTACATATATACAGTATAATAGTATAATATCCTACATAAATCGGCCAACATATTACAACATATACCCCCACTTGGGTTGGTTCTAACTACTAGAACTGACCCATAAATCAAGAAACAAACATATCATTATGATTTGAGGTACTGAATGCTTTACAATGGCTCATATAAAATATGAAGTTGAAACTGGTTACATCTCTCTTCACCAGCCTCTAAAATATCCCCATTAACCACTTGAGCCCCGGACCATTATGCTGCCTAAGGACCAGAGGTCTTTTTCCAATTTGGCACTGCGTCACTTTAACTGCTAATTGCGCGGTCATGCAATGCTGTACCCAAACAAATAGAGCTTTCTTTTGATGGTATTTGATCACCTCTGCGGTTTTTATTTTTTGCGCTATAAACGGAAAAAGACAGAAAATTTTGAAAAAAAATGATATTTTCTATTTTTGTTATAAAAAAAATCCAATAAACTCAATTTTAGTCATACATTTAGGCCAAAATTTATCCGGCCACATGTCTTTGGTAAAAAAAATGTCAATAAGCGTATATTTATTGGTTTGTGCAAAAGTTATAGCGTCTACAAACTAGGGTACATTTTCTGGAATTTACACAGCTTTTAGTTTATGACTGCCTATGTCATTTCTTGAGGTGCTAAAATGGCAGGGCAGTACAAAACCCCCCCAATGACCCCATTTTGGAAAATAGACACCCCAAGGAAATTGCTGAGAGGCTTGTTGAGCCCATTGAATATTTATTTTTTTTGTCCCAAGTGATTGAATAATGACAAAAAAAAAAAATATATTTACAAAAAGTTGTCACTAAATGATATATTGCTCTCACAGGCCATGGGCCTATGTGGAATTGCACCCCAAAATACATTCAGCTGCTTCTCCTGAGTATGGGGATACCACATGTATGGGACTTTTTGGGAGCCTAGCCGCGTACGGGGCCCCGAAAACCAATCACCGCCTTCAGGATTTCTAAGGGCATAAATTTTTGATTTCACTCCTCACTACCAATCACAGTTTTGAAGGCCATAAAATGCCCAGATGGCACAGAACCCCCCCAAATGACCCCATTTTGGAAAGTAGACACCCCAAGCTATTTGCTGAGAGGCATGTTGAGTCCATGGAATACTTTATTTTTTGACACAAGTTGCGGGAAAGTGCCAATTTTTTTTTTTTTTGCACAAAGTTGTCACTAAATGATATATTTCTCACACAGGCCATGGGCATATGTGGAATTGCACCCCAAAATACATTTAGCTGCTTCTCCTGAGTATGGGGATACCACATGTGTGGGACTTTTTGGGAGCCTAGCCGCATACGGGGCCCCGAAAACCAAGCACCGCCTTCAGGATTTCTAAGGGCGTAATGTTGTGATTTCACTCCTCACTACCTATCACAGTTTTAAAGGCCATAAAATGCCAAGATGGCACAAAACCCCCCCAAATGACCCCATTTTGGAAAGTAGACACCCCAAACTATTTGCTGAGAGGCATGTTGAGTCCATGGAATATTTTATATTTTGACACAAGTTGCGGGAAAGTAACACTTTTTTTTTTTTTTGCACAAAGTTGTCACTAAATGATATACTGCTCAAACATGCCATGGGCATATGTGGAATTACACCCCAAAATACATTCTGCTGCTTCTCCTGAGTACGGGGATACCACATGTTTAGGACTTTTAGGGAGCCTAGCCGCGTACGGGGCCCCGAAAACCAAGCACCGCCTTCAGGATTTCTAAGGGCATAAATTTTTGATTTCACTCCTCACTACCTATCACAGTTTTGAAGGACATAAAATGCCAAGATGGCACAAAACCCCCACAAATGACCCCATTTTGGAAAGTAGACACCCCAAGCTATTTGCTGAGAGGCATGTTGAGTCCATGGAATATTTTATTTTTTGACACAAGTTGCGGGAAAGTGACAATTTTTTTTTTTTTTGCACAAAGTTGTCACTAAATGATATATTTCTCACACAGGCCATGGACATATGTGGAATTGCACCCCAAAATAAATTTAGCTGCTTCTCCTGAGTATGGGGATACCACATGTGTGGGACTTTTTGGGAGCCTAGCCGCATACGGGGCCCCAAAAACCAAGCACCGCCTTCAGGATTTCTAAGGGCGTAAAGTTGTGATTTCACTCCTCACTGCCTATCACAGTTTTGAAGGCCATAAAGTGCCAAGATGGCACAAAACCCCCCCAAATGACCCCATTTTGGAAAGTAGACACCCCAAGCTATTTGCTGAGAGGCATGGTGAGTATTTTGCAGCTCTCATTTGTTTTTGAAAATGAAGAAAGACAAGAAAAATGTATTTTTTTTTTCTTTTTTCAATTTTCAAAAGTTTGTGACAAAAAGTGAGGTCTGCAAAATACTCATTATACCTCTCAGCAAATAGCTTGGGGTGTCTATTTTCCAAAATGGGGTCATTTGGGGGGGGGTTGTGCCATCTGGGCATTCCATGGCCTCCGAAACTGTGCTAAGCAGTGAAGAGTGAAATCAAAAATTTACGCCCTTAGAAAGCCTGAAGGCGGTGCTTGGTTTTCGGGGTCCCGTGCGCGGCTAGGCTCCCAAAAAGTCCCACACATGTGGTATCCCCATACTCAGGAGAAGCAACAGAATGTATTTTGGGGTGTAATTTCACATATTCCCATGGCATGTTTGAGCAATATATCATTTAGTGACAACTTTGTGCAAAAAAAAAAAAAAAAAAAATTTGTCTCTTTCCCGCAACTTGTGTCACAATATAATATATTCCATGGACTTGACATGCCTCTCAGCAAATAGCTTGGGGTGTCTACTTTCCAAAATGGGGTCATTTGGGGGAGGTTTGAACTGTCCTGGCATTTTATGCACAACATTTAGAAGCTTATGTCACACATCACCCACTCTTCTAACCACTTGAAGACAAAGCCCTTTCTGACACTTTTTGATTACATGAAAAAATTATTTTTTTTTGCAAGAAAATTACTTTGAACCCCCAAACATTATATATTTTTTTAAAGCAAATGCCCTACAGATTGAAATGGTGGGTGTTTCATATTTTTTTTTCCACACAGTATTTGCGCAGCGATTTTTCAAACGCATTTTTTGGGGAAAAAACACACTTTTTAAAATTTTAATGCACTAAAACACACTAGAAGAAAAAGACAATTCCATAGCTCAACTCACCAACCAGTCTGCTGACCAACCAAATTTACCTGTCTAACCGTATGTTAAAGGCAGGGGTTTAGTTAGCACACATTTGCAAACGCATGTGAAAGCTGCAAGGCCTCGTCAAGGCACCCTGTATTACTTGCAGTCCTAACACTAAATTTATAAGTGTCTCCACAGTGGAAGCACATGCATTGAATGGATAGGTGTGAGACAGGTGAGCCAGGAGGCCGCCCTAGCCCCCTTAAAGGGACAGGACACACACTGGACACCCAGCAATAGCAGCAGAGGCGTCCAGTGTGTCCCCGACCCAAATATACAAACGGTAACAAGACACTGGTCACCGCCCACACCCATAACTGGCCTTCACAGTAAGGAGCACATGGAGGGCATATACATACAAGAAAAAGACAATTCCATAGCTCAACTCACCAACCAGTCTGCTGACCAACCAAATTTACCTGTCTAACCGTATGTTAAAGGCAGGGGTTTAGTTAGCACACATTTGCAAACGCATGTGAAAGCTGCAAGGCCTCGTCAAGGCACCCTGTATTACTTGCAGTCCTAACACTAAATTTATAAGTGTCTCCACAGTGGAAGCACATGCATTGAATGGATAGGTGTGAGACAGGTGAGCCAGGAGGCCGCCCTAGCCCCCTTAAAGGGACAGGACACACACTGGACACCCAGCAATAGCAGCAGAGGCGTCCAGTGTGTCCCCGACCCAAATATACAAACGGTAACAAGACACTGGTCACCGCCCACACCCATAACTGGCCTTCACAGTAAGGAGCACATGGAGGGCATATACATACAAGAAAAAGACAATTCCATAGCTCAACTCACCAACCAGTCTGCTGACCAACCAAATTTACCTGTCTAACCGTATGTTAAAGGCAGGGGTTTAGTTAGCACACATTTGCAAACGCATGTGAAAGCTGCAAGGCCTCGTCAAGGCACCCTGTATTACTTGCAGTCCTAACACTAAATTTATAAGTGTCTCCACAGTGGAAGCACATGCATTGAATGGATAGGTGTGAGACAGGTGAGCCAGGAGGCCGCCCTAGCCCCCTTAAAGGGACAGGACACACACTGGACACCCAGCAATAGCAGCAGAGGCGTCCAGTGTGTCCCCGACCCAAATATACAAACGGTAACAAGACACTGGTCACCGCCCACACCCATAACTGGCCTTCACAGTAAGGAGCACATGGAGGGCATATACATACAAGAAAAAGACAATTCCATAGCTCAACTCACCAACCAGTCTGCTGACCAACCAAATTTACCTGTCTAACCGTATGTTAAAGGCAGGGGTTTAGTTAGCACACATTTGCAAACACACTGTATTGCCCAAATGTTTGATGAAATAAAAAAGATGATCTTAGGCCGAGTACATGGATACCAAACATGACATGCTTTAAAATTGCGCACAAACGCGACAAAATAAATACATTTTTAAAAGCCTTTAAAAGCCTTTACAAGTTACCTTTAGATTTACAGAGGAGGCCTACTGCTAAAATTACTGCCCTCGTTCTGTCCTTCGCGGTGATACCTCACATGCATGGTGCAATTGCTGTTTACATTTGACGCCAGACCGACGCTTGCGTTCGCCTTTGCGCGAGAGCAGGGGGGGACAGGGGTGCTTTTTTTTTTTTTTTTTTTTTTTTTTTTCTTTATTTTTTTTTGCTTTTTTATCTTATTTTTAAACTGTTCCTTTCATTTTTATTTTTTTTTTATTCATTTTATTGTTATCTCAGGGAATGTAAATATCCCCTATGATAGCAATAGGTAGTGACAGGTACTCTTTTTTTTAAAAATTGGGCTCTATTAGACCCTAGATCTCTCCTCTGCCCTCAAAGCATCTGACCACACCAAGATCGGTGTGATAAAATGCTTTCCCAATTTCCCAATGGCGCTGTTTACATTCGGCAAAATCTAAGTCATGAAATGCTCGTAGCTTCCGTTTTCTTAGGCCATAGAGATGTTTGGAGCCATTCTGGTCTCTGATCAGCTCTATGGTCAGCTGGCTGCATTTTCAGGTTCCCTGTTGGGACAGGAGAGCCAGAGAAAAACATGGAAGACGGTGGGGGGGGCATTCCCTCCCACTGCTTGCAAAAGCAGTCTAGAGGCTAATTAGCCGCTAGGATTGCTTTTATATGAAAGCCGACCGCTGGCTGAAAAGAATGATACCAAGATGATACCTAAACCTGCAGGCATCATTCTGGTATATACCAGTACGTTGCTGGTCCTTGTTGGGCATATATTGTAAACTTTTTTTTCATGCAGCCTGTGGGCTGAACGAAAAAAAGATATTGATCGGTGGGTATGCCCACCATTAGAATACCTCCCTTCATCCACCCATTTCTAATGATGGGCATACATGCACCATTTATATATGCCGAAGCATGGGGGCATCCTCCCGCAAAAGGCAGGAGCAAATTGCTCCTCCACCCACTTCTGCCCCCACGCTTCGGCATATATGCTGAAGTATGTAACTGTGGTGGTGAAATCACCTCCGACAGCGCTGGAGTCACGACTTTTTATATCGTGGGAGCAAACGCTGTTGCTGTCAAGATAAATAAATCTGCGCTGCAACTGAATGGCGTACCTGCTAAGCAATACAAAAAAAAAACATAGTAAAAAATAAAACATTTAACGCAACCTGTGTCTAAAATATATATATATGCCGAAGCATGGGGGCATCCTCCCGCAAAAGGCAGGAGCAAATTGCTCCTCCACCCACTGCTGCCCCCACGCTTCGGCATATATGCTGAAGTATGTAACTGTGGTGGTGAAATCACCTCCGACAGCGCTGGAGTCACGGCTTTGTATATCATGGGAGCAAACGCTGTTGCTGTCAAGATAAATAAATCCGCGCTGCAACTGAATGGCGTACCTGCTAAGCAATACAAAAAAAAAACATAGTAAAAAATAAAACATTTAACGCAACCTGTGCCTAAAATATATATATATGCCGAAGCATGGGGGCATCCTCCCGCAAAAGGCAGGAGCAAATTGCTCCTCCACCCACTGCTGCCCCCACGCTTCGGCATATATGCTGAAGTATGTAACTGTGGTGGTGAAATCACCTCCGACAGCGCTGGAGTCACGGCTTTATATATCGTGGGAGCAAACGCTGTTGCTGTCAAGATAAATAAATCCGCGCTGCAACTGAATGGCGTACCTGCTAAGCAAATGATGGTTAACAATAAAACAAAGTAACATTACAGTATAACAGTAAGACTTACCATACCTGCAAAGCAAATACAAAAAAAAAACATAGTAAAAAATAAAACATTTAACGCAACCTGTGCCTAAAATATATATATGCCGAAGCATGGGGGCATCCTCCCGCAAAAGGCAGGAGCAAATTGCTCCTCCACCCACTGCTGCCCCCACGCTTCGGCATATATGCTGAAGTATGTAACTGTGGTGGTGAAATCACCTCCGACAGCACTGGAGTCACGGCTTTATATATCGTGGGAGCAAACGCTGTTGCTGTCAAGATAAATAAATCCGCGCTGCAACTGAATGGCGTACCTGAAAACAATAAAATGGTTACCAACAAAACACAGTAAACAGTAAAGTATAAAAAATCTGAAAAGCAAACATGGTAAAACATAATAACAATAAAACATTGCAGAATAGAATAGAGTAAAAAAGAGCAGAACAATAGAGAGAGAATAGAGAGAGAGAGAACAATAAAACAACAACTCTTTCTGTTTTTTTTATTTTATATATTTTTTTGTGTTTTTATTTTTTTTTTTTTTACACTTTTTTTTAGTAACTTTTAACTTTTGTATCTGGTTCCAGGTTTGGGTCTCTCAAAATGCAATGGCATCTTGGGAGACCCTGTGTTAGTGTGCCTAGTCTGTGCAGTGCTGAACCCTACGCTAATACTCAACTAGTGTATGGTAGCGTTCAAAGCATTCACCCATGCAAAGACCAGGATTGCCAGGACAGGAGGGACAATAAGACCGGGTGTCACGCCTAAATCCACGCTTGCTGCAGACACGACATCTTTTTTGGGGGGCTCGTTGGGTAGGGGTACTCGGGATGGCATAAAGAAAATGCCTCTCATGCAGCCGGCTTACTGCATTTGGTTGGGGAAGGTGAGGTAGAGCACCGTCTGGAAACAATTCTCTTCCTGGAATTTAATGAAGGATCCAGTCCGTCCTGAAGCTCTGTATAGCACATGAGCGTTCAGCAAAGCCAATTGAAATAAATAAACAGACACTTTTTTGTACCAGCGTTTGGCCTTACGGGCAACTAGGTACGGTGCCAACAACTGGTCGTTGAGGTCCACCCCTCCCATATTAAGGTTGTATTCGTGGACACAGAGGGGTTTCTCCACAACACCAGTCGCCGTAGGAATTTGGGTCGTCGTGTCTGCATGAAGGGAGGTGAGAACAAAAACATTCTTCTTATCCCTCCACTTCATAGCGAGCAAATTATTATACTTCAAGCAGGCTCTCTCCCCCAGCCTAAGACGGGAATCTACAAGCGGCTGGGGAAAGCCCCGGCGATTAGGTTGCACGGTGCCACATGCTCCAATCTGCTGATCAAACAAGTGACTAAAAAGTGGCACGCTCGTATAATAATTGTCCACGTACAAGTGGCACCCCTTTCCGAATAAGGGTGACACCAAATCCCACACTATCTTGCCAGTGCTTCCTATGTAGTCAGGGCAGTTTGTCGGCTCTACGTGACTATCTTTGCCCTCGTAAACCATAAAACTATATGTATAGCCTGTGGCCCTGTCACAGAGCTTATACACCTTGACCCCGTATCTGGCACGCTTGCTGGGAAGGTACTGTTTGAATAACAAGCGGCCAGAAAATTTAATCAGGGACTCATCAACGCAGACAACTTGATGGGGGGTAAACAAGTCTGCAAAACGTTGGTTGAAGTGGTTTACGAGGGGCCGAATTTTGTAAAGCCGATCGTAGGCAGGGTCTCCACTAAGACGACAGAGTTCATTGTCGTTGAAGTGCATGAACCGCAAAATCTGCTCGTATCGTGCCCTGGCCATGGAAGCAGAGAACAAGGGCGAATGGTAAATTGGGTCAGTGGACCAATATGACCGCAACTTACTCTTTTTATTCAAGCCCATGAGGAGGGAAAGGCCCAGAAAGGTCTTAAATTCAGAGACCGTAATTGGTCTCCAATCTCTGGCAAGGGAGGACTGGGGATTAGCGGCGATGTGTTGACCAGCGTATAAATTGCTTTGGTCCACAATAGATCTATAGAGATCTTCGGTGAAAAACAGTGAATAAAAATCCAGTGGCGTAAAGTCAACTGTTTCCACCTGAATTCCGGGTTGGCCAGTGAAAGGGGGAAGTACGGGTGCTGCAGAAGTGGTGGGTTCCCAATTCGGATTGGCCAATGCAGCAGGAAGGGCACTATGGGCACAACGGGCCTGTCTTTGTCTTCTTGGTGGCAGCGGGACACTACTAGTGCTTGCCACCTCACCAGCTTGAACTGCACTTATGGGACTCGCCACGTCACCACGTGATACTGCATTGCTGGATGTACGACCAGGGTGTACTAGGCCGCTGGTGCTTGCCAGTTCACCAGAAGGAATAGCGGCGCTAGTACTTCTCTGCTCCATATGAGAGCCCTGCGGTTCTTGCACTTCAAGGACAGAAGAAGATTGGGGTCTGGTACGCCTGACCCTAGCAGGGACCACAACTCTGTCGTCAGAGCTATCTGTCATGGAGCCGCTGTCCTCTACAGGTTCGTATTCTGAGCCTGAACTTGACAGATGAGTGACTTCCTCTTCACTATCTGTCATGCTAAGAAACGTGTAGGCCTCTTCACTAGTGTACCTTTGATTTGCCATTTTGGGCTCTAAATTTAGTGTTACACTAGTGAGACTCACAGGCAAAAAAGCTCCTGACTGTCAGCGACTGTATCAAAACGCTACCAAAAAACTGTTAGCGATCGCAGGGATCAGGCCTGACTCTGCGAACGCTGCAGTTATGTGTGCTTAGTGTTTTGTAAGTGTCAGTTATCGATCGATACTGCACTTGGGTGGGCTGGGCAGGGCTGGGCCGAGGGGCAAAACGTAGGTGCTAGCAGGTATCTGGGCTGATCCCGCTAACACTGCGTTTCAGGGAACCCTAAACTGCTGGGGAGTATAGATCTGATCGGATCAGATATCGATCCGCTCAGATACTATAGCACTAAGGGAGGTGTATGCTGCGTGCGTGGGTTTTAGCGGTACTGGCGCTAACCTGACGCTGCCTGGGGCGACGCAGACCTTAGCTGACTCTAAAAATGTAATTTATATCACTGCCGGGCAATTAGGGGGTTAAACCTTTATAAGGTAATAAACGGCGGGTGCCCTAAAACTATAATAAACTATAATAAACTACAAAAAACAAACTAGCTAACCAGCGTCACCCGTAACACTTAAACGGTGATTGCTGGTGAAAGGGTTAACTAGGGGGCAATCAGGGGGTTAAAACCTTTAGCAGGTAGTATATGGGGGTCCCTGTCGCTATAAAACACTGACAGCGAACCTATATACTTACCTCCCTAACTAGCGTCACCTGTGTCACTAATACAGCAATCAGAAAAACGATCACTTAGCGACACTGGTGACGGGGGGTAATCAAGGGGTTAACCTTTATTAGGGGGGGTTAGGGGGGTACCCTGGACCTAAGGGGGGGTACCCGAGACCTAAAGGGGGCTAACCTAACTGCCCTAACACTTGTAACTGACACAAACTGACACCAATGCAAAAAAAAAAAATGCTATTGGTGTCAGAGTGACAGGGGGTACAGGGGGGTGATCGGGGGGTGATGGGGGGTGACAAGTGTGCCTGGCGTGTTCTACTGTTAGTGTAGTGTTGTGCAGACTTACTTGATGTCTTCTCTCCTCGGCGCCGCGACGAAAAGACCGGCTCGAGGAGGGATGACATCACTACCTTTCCCACTGTTTACATTACAGAGGGAAAGGAAGCATTTTCATTCGCCGGGAGCAATCGGGAGGGGGTGGCCAACAATGGATGGCCTCCCCCTGACCTCTCATCGCCCGGGAAGAAATGGCGACCGCCTCGGGCACCGGGGGGGGACCGTTCAGACCCCCCACCCGCGGAAAGGCAAATCACGTACATGTACGTGATTTTGCCTGTCCATGCCACCTTGCTGACGTACATCGGCGTGAGGCGGTCGTCAAGTGGTTAAACAGTTATTAGATAATTTAGCTTTAGACCATGACTGGAAAAGGATTTGGCAAACATCAGTGGCCCGTATAGCTGTTAGGCCTTACTTCAAAGCTTGCAGTTTCTTCAGTATATCACATCAAGATCTTGAATATTGCGGAAAGACAAGCTGATATCACAGTCCAGTCTTCGGTCTGATTTTATCACATCTCTCACCATCTCACTGATTATGCTCTGGGAGCTCCAATCCACAAAAGTCCAAGGTTTTCTCTTTCCAGGCTCAGGGGTTTCATTTTTAACCACTTAAGGACCAAGCCTCTCTCTGAGATTTGTTGTTTACAAGTTAAAAGCAGTTTTTTTTGCTAGAAAATTACTTAGAACCCCCAAACATTATATATTTTTTTCTAACACCCTAGAGAATAAAATGACAGTCGTTGCAATACTTTCTATCACATCGTATTTGCGCAGTGGTCTTACAAGCGCACTTTTTTTGGGAAAAAATACATTTTTTAAATTAAAAAATAAGACAACAGTAAAGTTAGGCCCAATTTTTTTATATTGTGAAAGATAATGTTACGCCAAGTAAATTGATACCCAACATATCACACTTCAAAATTGCGCCCACTCGTAGAATGGTGACACACTTTTACCCTTAAAAATCTCCATAGGCGACATTTAAAAAATTCTACAAGTTGCATGCTTTTAGTTACACAGAGGGTGTCTAGGGCTAGAATTATTGCACTCACTCTACTGATCCTGGTCTACCTCACATGTGTGGTTTGAACACTGTTTTCACATGTGGGCGCTACTCACGTATGCGTTCGCTTCTGCACGCGAGCTCGGCGAGATGGGGCGCGTTTAAAAAAAAAATCTTATTTATTTTACCTTTTTATTTTTTATTTTTACACTGTTCTTTAAAAAAAAAAAAGTTGTGTCACTTTTATTCCTATTACAAGGAATGTAAACATCCCTTGTAATCGAAAAAAAGCATGACAGAACCTCTTAAATATGAGATCTAGGGTCAAAAAGTCCTCAGATCTCATATTTACATTAAATGCAATAAAAAAAAAAATGGCCCTTTAAGAGCTATGGGTGGAAGTGACGTTTTGACGTCGCTTCCGCCCTGCAATGATATGGAGATGGGTGGGGGCCATCTTCCCCTCACTCGTTTCTTTGTCAGGCTAGGGAGAGGATATGATCGCCTCCACCGCTACTGACGGCTCTGGTATGCGGCGGGGGGCACTGGAGTGCAGCGGGAGGGGGGCCTCTCTCCTGCCACCAATAAAAGTGATCTTGCAGTGAATCCGCTGCAGAGACCACTTTTATCTTGAAGCGGCCGCCCGCTGAAGAAGAGGATACCATTGTTATGGCAGCTAGCTGCTGCCATAACAACGATACCCTTCTTCAAAGTACCGATGTATAACGACAGTGGGCGGTCCGTAAGTGATTAAAGATGAAATATTGAGTTTTAGCAATCTTCATCACAAGTCCAAATTCTGCTAACTATAATTTTCTTTCTTTGTAATTTGCTGTAGGCCAACCCCACACTGCCTTCAATAGAGCAGTTACTTGGATCATTCAGTCCATAAGTCCCCCTGAATGGGACCACATGATGGTTCAGATAGTATCAGCTTGACATCAGTGTTTATTAGATCATTTGTCCAGACAAAGCAGCAGTGGCAGTTCTTGCAAGTATCTTCGCCATGAAAGGTAGAAAGGTCTTTACATCCATATATGTCATAGCCTTCAGCATATTATAAACAACCGATTCAACAAAGTTCAAATCATGACTAGCCACTTAAGGACTGAGCCTTTCTGAGATTTGTTGTTTACAAGTTAAAAATAATTTTTTGCTAGAAAATTACTTAGAACCCCTAAACATTATACATTTTTTCCTAACACCCTAGAGAATAAAATTCTGTCACACCGTATTTGCACAGTAGTCTTACAAGCGCACTTTTTTAAAAAAAATACACTTTTTTGAATTAAAAAATAAGACACCAGTAAAGTTAAGCCATTTTTTTTATATTGTGAAAGATAATGTTACGCTGAGTAAATTGATAGCCAACATGTCACGCTTCAAAATTGCGCTCACTCGTAGAATGGCGAAAAACTTTTACCCTTAAAAATCTCCATAGGCGACGTTTAAAATATTCTACAGGATGCATGTTTTGAGTTACAGAGGAGGTCTAGGGCTAGAATTATTGTGTGGTTTGAACACCATTTTCCTATGTGGGCACTATTCACGTATGCGTTAGCTTCTGCACATGAGCTCGGCGGGACTGGGCGTGTTTAAAAAATTATTTTTCTTATTTATTTCTCCTTTTATTTTCTATTTTTACACTGTTCTTAAAAAAAAAATGTGTCACTTTTATTCCTATTACAAGGAATTTAAACATCCCTTGTAATAGAAAAAAGCATGACAAGACCAAAAAGACCTCAGATCTCATATTTACACTAAAATGCAATAAAATAAAAAAAAACTGTAATTTGAAAAAAGAAAAAAAAAAGAAAAATGGCCCTTTAAGAGTTATGGGCAGAAATGACGTTTGGATGTCCCTTTTGCCCTGCAATGGTATGGAGACGGGTGGGGGCCATCTTCGCTTCACTCATCTCCATATCCAGGAAGGAGAAGCATCCGATCGCCTCCACTGATACTGACGGCTCCGGTAAGTGGCGGAGGGCACCGGAGAGCGGCGGGGGAAGAGGATACCGGGGTTATGGCAGCTAGCTGCTGCCATAACAACGATATTCCTCTTCAAAGTGAGAACGTATATCAGAGTGCAGCGCTCTGGAAGTGGCTAGAGTGATGAATTTCACTCACCTCTCTTATAAATTTAGGAAAACCACCCAACATACTATATTCTACTAAGTCTAAGTATACACATACTAGACACCCAGTTATTTATACTATGCCGAGCAGCATCACCTTAGATGTCAAATATATTGATATCAATATGCATTATGTCATATGTACAGATGTTATACAATTATTTTAGGTTTAAACACTTCTCTCTGGTCTTAAGATAAAAATCAAGAAATAAAACATAATGAAAATAAAAAATTAAAGCAAAATAGATCAGGGGAAAAAAATAGGGTGTTGGGAAAAAAGTCCATTAAAAAGAAAAGAAAAAAAAAATGAAAAAAGAAATTAGGAAAAAAAAGGTCCATTGCTTGATGAATATGAGAGAGTCCATTAATTCTTTATAATTCCTTGTATAGCGATATATTGTCTATTCAGCCTTTCTCCCTCACTAGACAACAATGTCAGATACTTCTGTGCTTCTGCTATTCACACCCAAACAAGTATCTCTGGCAATAACTGAAAGACAAAAAAAAACTCCAACAAAGATTCATTAACAAGGTCCTTAAACATAGGCGTGCGCAAAGGGTGTGCCAGGTGTGCATGGGCACACCCTAATCCTGTGGTTGGCAACCGCCAATGACTGGCAGGTTACAGGTAAACCACAATCCTTCCTTGCTGACCCTCAGAACCTGGACAGGAGAGGCGGTGGGGGTGGAGTTTAGTGGAACTGATCTGTATTTTCCTCCTGCAGAAGCTGAAAGTAGGCTTCTCTTCCTCTCCCTCTCATCAACATTCAGCTGCCACAGAAGGAAAATACAGGGGGGATCTGTACCAATATATGCCACATCCCTGCCATCTCTCCTTTCCCTGTTCCTCTTCCTTCTGTTGCCCGGGTCCCCCTATGTGCTCCCTGGCTCCCCCTTCCTCCCATTGTTTCAGGATGGAGAGAGGCGAACAGGCCGGTAAACGTATATATGTGTTGGAGCTTTGGGGTGCACACCCTAATGCAATAGGCTGCGCACACCTATGTCCTTAAACATTATTTGAAGTTAAAACAAAGTACTATTTACATGTTTATAGTTTGAAGCTAATGTACCCCCACTGTCAGAGAAGTTTCATTTGCATTCAAAAACAGAAAAGGGGAAATTACATCTCCTGTTGTGTCCACATTTATGACACCTTGGAACCTCTTTAATTGTTCCAATAATGTGTCATGTTCTATTCTCATCTTATCATACTCAATCTTCAGGTGGTCATAATTCTGTTTTAACTGAGAAAATGGTATCTAGATGTTGGACTTTTTCTTATTATTATTTTGATCGGATCTGTTTTTCATATTAATATCATCTATATATGACTCAGAGTTTTCTTTCTTGCTGTTATCATTAGGTATTATCTTCTGATCTTTATGTTCAGTATTTGTCCTAAACAACGTGGCTAAATCAATGCTCATTTGACGTTCTCCATAAATGATCTGCTCTCAACAATATGTCTTTTAAATCATAAGGATTTGAGGCAACTAATAAAATATTTTGTTTGATATCGTCATGCAAAGCTTCTAGAACCATACTCATATGTACCAAGCCTCCACGCTCAAATGCAAGATTATTACCGACCAAAAATTCCATAATAGTTGCTATCCTGTGTGACAATTCATAGGGAGGTTAATTTTGCATTTGTTGGAACCTCCCATGAATAGTAACATCAGAATGTACACCATATAAAACACACATTAATTCCAGTAATATGTCCCTTGTCCTCAGAGGCTGAATACAGATTTGTTTAATTCTCATCCAAAGACCATTTCCTATAGAATGTTTCAAGACATTTTCTAAATCAGATGGGTTTAGACTGTACATATCTCTGACATTTTGCAAGTCACAAAACCATTTCAAAGATCTGTTCGAATCATGGCAGAGAACCATTCCTATTTCTTTTAAGAATTGCTTCTAATTCTTTTGGTTTCAAAAGCTTCATTACAAGCTGAACTTCACCCTCCTGTTCGGTTCTCAGCAGAACATGTGAACAGTCTGTGGGACACAAACATGAATAATCAAAAGTGCTCATTTTAAAGGCTTATATGCAAGTTATTGTCATGAAGTATTGAAAAGTGATTCGGAAGCTCCGCAACATGGCCGCTTTTAACCCCTTCTTAACCCCTTCTTGGGAGTTAAAAGTGCCTTGCTACCAGCCGAAAAGCATCGCTTAAACAGCGGTAAAGCATCGCTAAAACTAGCGGCGCTTTACCGCTAATGGACCTGCTGCCCCTGTGTGAAAGCAACCTTAGGCAGTGTTTAGGCCAACAGAGAAGGCCTTGCTGGCCCTGACATTTCACCACTGATACAAGGAAAGTGTTTTATCTTATCTCACTGATATTCTCTCCTTTCTTCCTCATCAGCAGCCTGTGACCTTCAGCACTGTAAAGCTTCTGTCAAACTTCCTCTCTACCTCAGGCAGCCCATACGTTATGAACGAAAGAAAATGCCTTGATTTCCCTATTCACACATTCAATATGGATGGGGCAATCTCTCCTGTTGTGATATTGTATTCCAACAGTGGAGTGCCTTCCCCGCCGTCAAAATAAAATGATTGGTGTTGCTGGCTATAGTCGGCACTGATTATTCTTAATAATCTAAAAACTCAACATGCTGTATGTACACAAGTCAAGCAATACATTGACTTGTGTACAATCAGCCTGCCCATGCATGGATCAAAGTTCGGCTGGTCCCTGCTGAACCAGTTGAGTTTTAATCTATGTATGGGCAGTGTGAAAGACCTAGCCGGGACAGAGGCTTTTGGAGGGGACTGAATGCCAGCCTCTTGCCAACTGATTATGGGCCCTTGCATTTGGGGGAACAGTGCTCCTTGTGAGCTGTACGCCTGGGGACCCTTGATGTGGCATTACTTTAGATTCAGGTCCATGTCCCCCAAGACACACAGACTTTGGGGACCCTGGATATGCCATTGTAATGGGAGTCACTAATAGGCGCACAAGGTGAATGAGAACCCCACTATGATCCGTGCTAGCCAGACTGAATGCTGTATATATGTATATATAATGTGTGCTGTCTCATTGTTTTGTGTACTATTTGCTGTGGTAGTTTGGGGTGGGGCTGTATTCCAATGCTCTATTGTGTCTGTCTGCCTTGGATCACAGGATGTGTATCTCTATGGAGGGAGGGGGGATTCCTCCAACAGCTCTCCCTGCTGATAAGAGTGTTTACTGATAAGAAGTTAAACACACCTGACCTGTGTGTCCATTGTCACTGGACAGTTTAACTTGCCCTGTTTTCTAAGGGTGGGGGGAAGTGTTTTGAAGTGGGATCTGTATAACATGTGTTTGAATAAAGATATCCTTCCTGCTTGAACCTTAAGACAGAGCATCTTGTCTCGTACTTGGGGGGAGAATTATTTGTATGGGTTCCTGGTACGGCTGACGGAAGTATTCGGTAGCAGCCTTTGTGCTTGTGTATGGAATGTCCTAAATGACTTTAACCCCTTTCATACTCGGGGTGTCATTACAACTGGTGGCAAGCAGCGGGATCATTCCCACAGCCCAGAAGGACAGCTACAAGAGGACACAGGACAATGGAAGCACAGTATGAACGGCTAAAGCTCTCTTCCCTCAAGGATTTACTGGAGAACCGGGGCCAACTGGCCAACAACCGCAAGAAGAGGGACATTATCGCAGAACTAGTCGAAATTGATAGAGCTGAAAGACCCAACATAACCGAAAGGCCCAGCATAACAGACAGGACACCTGAAGAGGCATGGTTTGATCGGGCTGTTAAAATAAGACTGGCACATTATGGTCCTAACCCTACAGCGGAGATCATAGACCTAGTTATAGCGGCTGTGGATGCAAATTGGCTACAGTAAAGAGGTGCTACAGAAGCAGAAGTCACAGCAGCACCAACTGAAAGGAGAGGAGAGGTGCAGATACCAGCCCCAATGGAAGAGGAATTCAGAAGGAGGTTGCGAGAGATGCAGATACAGCACAGAGGACCAGTATCAGAGCAGGTCTTGCTGGGATCGTCTGATTCTATTCCGATGCGAACTCTGGAAGGAAGCGCTAGCCCGTGGGCAGCGACACCAGGGAAGAGTTCTCCCCTCCATCCATGTAAGGTACTGGTTGCAGTATGAAGTACGAATAATGTTATTGGGGGAACAACTGAAGCAAGAGTGGACAGCTGAGTTAAGCAGGCTGATCCGGGCAGAGATGCGGTTGGACGAGAGCTACAGAGCCCTCCAGTGGTATGTAGCCCAAGAGTGCCCATGGTCAGCGGATGACAGCCCTACGGAAGGCTTTGACTATGATGGCCTGGGATTGTTGTATTGGAGGCTGTCCAGGGACCCTGACTTTGGGAGTGATTGGGAGTGGCGTTTGGAGGAAATAATGGAGCACAGAGAGCAAAGACTGAATGTCTCGGAAAGGCACTGGGCACAGGAAGATTTGGAGTCTCTGGCCGTTCAGGAATGGGAGCTGGAGATTGCCTACAGACAGCTGCTAGACTGCTCAGCAGCAGGGTGGGGCTCCCTTTGTCTGGGACTATCAGGAAATACCAGTTGACAACTCCGAAATCCTGGCTGAAGAATCGGCAGTGGAAAATCTGGAGATTGCCATCCCCAAAGCTGAAATGCTGACAACAGGGCAGAGTTCTGCTAACCTCTGTTCAGCACTGATAGCATCTTCTGGGTTCCACAGACATGAGATTGTGAACTTCTATCCCCAGACACCAGTTATAGAGATTGGGGATTTGATAGACTGTTCTGCTGAAGAAGAACAACCTGGAGAGCCTCCAGCAGAAGAGCTGGTATTAGGACCAAACTTCACTGGACTCTGCCCAGCACCAACAGCAGCATCTGTGGAGTTACCAGAAACTTCCCCAGCTGAGGTGCTGGTCACCGGACAGAGGGTCCAAGACCTCTGCCCCACACCTGTGGCAGTTCCGGAGGCTCATGGTGAGAAGGTGGCAATCATTTGCCAGTGGATTTCAGAGATGCAGGGAAGAGAAGCAGCCATTTTCCCTCCCCAACAAGGGTTCGTGCACCTGGGAGACAATACCAGTGAAAGGGAATTCCAACAGCAGACAGCGCCCCAGAATGATGACACCAAACCAGCTGAAGTGTTGGCAACCGAGCAGAGTGCTACCAACCTCTGCCCAGCACCGGCAACAACTACAGAGTTCCAGGGAACTGGGGCAGTCGGCCTCCCTCCCCAACAGTTAGCCGGAGCAGATGGTGTGGACATATTTCCTGTAAGGGTGGATGGGGCTTTAGTCCCCACTTGTATACCCCAGGGATGCTGGGCAGTCAGCCCAGATCAACAACAGCATGATGGAGTGAGCTCAGTCACCCTGTTTTCTCTCCAGCAGCCAGTTCAGGCCTCTCCCCAGCTGCGGGCATGTTCTCTGAGAGAGGCAGAGGTTGGCTGGGTGAGTAATACTCTGTTTGGAACCATTTGTTTGGGTTACTGTGTGGATACCAGCATTAGAGAACTGGAACTACTGACTAACTTTGGAGTCAACCCGTCTGGGGTCTCATCCTGTGTTAGTCTCCTGCCGAAAGGGGAGAAATGTGACAGACCTAGCCGGGACAGAAGCTTTTGGAGGGGACTGAATGCCAGCCTCTTGCCAACCGACTATGGGCCCTGGCATTTGGGGGAATGGTGCTCCTTGTGAGCTGTATGACTGGGGACTCTTGAGGTGGCATTACTTTATATTCCGGTCCATGTCCCCCAAGACACACAGACTCTGGGGACCCTGGATATGCCATTGTGATGGGAGTCACTAATAGGGGCACAAGGTAAATGAGAACCCCACTATGATCTGTGCTAGTCAGACTGAATGCTGTATACAGGCATAACCCACTTTTAAGTACACAATGGGGTTTATTTACTAAAGCTGGAAAGTGCAAAATCAGGCTCACTTCTTCATAGAAACCAATGAGCTTCTAACCTCGGCGTGTTCAAATAAGCTTTGGTAATTAAACCTGGAAGCTGGTTTTTATGCAGAAGTGAGCCTGATTTTGCACTTTCCAGCTTTAGTAAATAAACCCCATTGTGTACTTAAGTGGGGTATGCCTGTATATGTATATATAATGTGTGCTGTCTCATTGTGTTGTGTACTATTTGCTGTGCTAGTTTGGGGTGGAGCTGTATTCCAATGTTCTATTGTGTCTGTCTGCCTTGGATCACAGGATGTGTATCTCTATGGAGGGAGGGGGGGATTCCTCCAACAGCTCTCCCTGCTGATAAGACTGTTTACTGATGAGAAGTTAAACACATCTGACATGTGTGTCCATTGTCATTGGACAGTTTAACCCGCCCTGTTTTCCAAGAGTGGGGGGAAGTGTTTTGAAGTGGGATCTGTATAACATGTGTTTGAATAAAGATATCATTCCTGCTTGAACCTTAAGACAGAGCATCTTGTCTCATACTTGGGGGGAGAATTATTTGTATGGGTTCCTGGTTCGGCTGAAGGAAGTGTTCGGTAGCTGCCTTTGTGTTTGGGTATGGAATGTCCTAAACGACTTTAACCCCTTTCATACTCAGGGTGTCGTTACAGGCAGATTAAGCAAAGGCATACAATCAAGGCTGTAAATGTACATATTTTATTTACCGCAAGAGACATTTTTTTTGAGACCAAGGAAAAGTAAGAGTTTCAAATAATGTAGTGACTGAGCTGGGCTTCAACAATATGGCAGCCCCCAGCAAGAAGAAGAGGAGGCAATGATGGAAGCAGTTTATAACACACACTAATTTTGGTAGCATAATTATTAATGTGAAATGTATGTTCTTTTGTTAAAGAACATCGTATGCTATCAAACTATTGTGGATAAAGTCCTGCTTTAAAGTGTTTCTTTAACTTTAATTGTTTGGTATGCCAAGTGTTGGCAATAATGTTTTTAAGGTCTTCAGACCAGCACTTAGTTTCACTATCATTATACAGGGGAAACCTAGTTCAGCACAAACATTACAATTTGATTGTATAATTTCCTTTAAACCTGTCAGCAACATGGAGTGCAAAGGGCTATAAGACTGGATACAAATTGAGTAATTTAGGAAGGTCCTCATTTTACATTTTTTTAAATCTAAAGTTGACTGAACCCACATTAAAACTGAGCTAAGACTTCTTACTACAGCTTCTCCCAGGTTTGGCCTGTCTGAGCATGCATGCAATTAAAAAGTTGAAAGGCTCTAGGGAGGTTTGCAGGATGAAATTACACCATAACAACATTAGGATGCAGAAGCTGTATTTTCCAAGCATGCATTTTCAAGAATTATTCCCATATCAGAAATAATAGGTCAAGAAATAAATAAGATTGATGTTTCTTTTTAATTGTTTTTTTAATACAGACTGGGTAACCAATCCTTATTGGTGAAAAGGTCACTGCAAACCATTCCTCTCTTCAGCTTGACAGCTGAAGGAGCATATTTATGGGGGAACGCTTTGCTTGGAAACCTCTTTAAAACATTTGAACCCTTCTTTCCAGATAGGCACCCAGAAAATTGGCTTTTAAGCGCCATTTTTTGGATTTATCTTATCCGGCTGTCCTGTAGAGGTTATATGAGGGGCTTTTGTTGCAATTTTGGGAACCTTCCTTTCTGAGACCATGGGGCATGCACCTGCTAGTTAAATAATAATGAATTGAAAAATAGTGATACAATATGTCCCTGATGAAAATTGTGTAACATATTACTATTTGAAACGTGTTGGATGAACCACTTTTTCCGTTATCACCAGTTGCATCTGGGGGTCCCCGAAAATTCTTGCGGACAGTATCACTTTTCTTCTTTTCAAATTACCAATGTTTTTAATATTCATGCAATGTATATCTTTATGAATTTTTTCTATAAAATTTTCACAAATATTTTTGTATAATAAATGGAAGTTTTTTATATAACACATCATTTCTTTATTTGGTTGCCTTAAAAATCTCACAAAAGAGGTTTTTCACATTGTCTTAAGGTCACTGCAAACTTCCTCTGAGACCTATTTGAACTTGTGTTTAAAATCTACTAGTGTGAACTATCCTTAAAAGAGTCCTAGACAGAGATAGAAACGCAAAACTTGACAGTTATTTTAGCTCATTCCCACTCTAAAAAATGTTGGGGGTTAGATGTCAACCAGCAACATGCTGCCTTTGTATAGCTGATTCTCTTATTGAAGGAAAAGAAGATAAAAAGTGTTAATCATAACTGTTTATTGATTTGAAAGACTTCTTATTTTATACATGTTCTGATTTTCAAATAGATCTTCATCTTTAAGGTTTGGAACATACAGTCATCCTATAACAAACCTGCTTGCAAACAAATGTTAAGCCAATATCATGGAGGACAATAAATTGCCAGTTAACCATCACATTCTTTAGAAACAAAAGACTGTGCATCCATGATATTAATTCAGGCCTTGATTCCCTATTGTTGATCGTCATGTCTTCACATGAAGTGGAACACAAATGAAGCTATTTAATTGCATTATGTACATGCAATTAACATTTCAATCATCAGTATGAATGGAAATCCGAAGCAAAAACTGCTTGAGCATTTCATCCCGGCCCTAGATGAAAAGTTATTTTGCATATCACATAGGTGGTACTTTTAAATGCTGAAGGCATTCCTTTGTCCTTTAGTGAAGGACGGAGTGGGCATATAACTTACAATTACAAAGGAAAGAGATAAAAGCTCCCCTGTGTCGACGCTGGTTGACATAATTGAACATCAATGCAGATAATTCTAGGATTTATGTACATTTAAAAGAAGATCTATCATGGCAAGTGTTGGGATTTTATGCAAGGACTTGCGTTCAGTGTCTGGATTTATCCCTTTCCTGGACAACGTGGTAGAATGTATTAATTAATACTGGGATGGACAGTAACTCATATCATCGCTATGTTGAGTAACGCACACTGAGGGGGGAATTTATTGGCTACAGTGGTCTCCAACGTACTGTTTTTTATGGACTTGGCACATGCGCATGTCTGTATATATTTTTAGGGAATAAACTTTGGATATTGCTTAAATCCGTGAATATTAGCACACCCATGGGGCAAAGCACACTTAAAAAATGGGAGAAAGCTGAAGTTTGCTGCATGGAGTCTGGTTAATTTGTACACACATTTAAAGCATACAACATTAAGATGATATAACAATGGCAGTGCTTATGTAGCAAACTTTAAATTTACCCCCGAAGGAGCTGCTAATAATTTTCTTCAGGCTTACCATTACCATCTTCACAGTGTTCGTGATAGGGGTACTTATCACTTGCTCATTCAAAACACTGACTCCAACACTTAGTCCTTATTCCAAGTTTTATTAAAGAACAAAAATATGCAATAGTAAGGTAGAGGGTGAAAAAAAGATTCAGGTACCTTGGATCTTGCGGTCTGAGGTAATTTCTATATCCAGCAAATAGCACTTCCACAGCTGGATTGAACAACCACCGGATAGGTCTCTCTCACCGACCTAGCAGCCGATGTGATGCTCGAACACGGTCTCTGCCACAGACCTTGCAATCTTTAATTGACTGATTGTTGTGATTAACACGGTCTCTGCCACAGACCTTACAATCTTGAATGAGCTGATTGCTGTGCTTGATCCCAGATGCGTCTCCGACTGAGTTCCCAGGCTCTTCTCAAGATACCAGCCTTATGCTCGGTCCTCTCCTGAAGAGTCCTCCCCTGGTCACTGCACTCCCTTGCTTCTTCACGCAGGCCAGACAGCAAAGAGACCATCCTACGGACCAGTAGGCCACTAAAACTTTGATCCTTCTGCTAGTAGCTAGGCCTTGGGTCTGCCAACCTCAAGGCAGAACTTTAAGCAACAGCAGTTCCCCAGGCCAGGAGGGCCAGGAGGGCCATGAGGTCAGAAAGCGCCAACCACCCCCACATGGTGTCTGTCCCTTAAATACCCCTGCCCAGAATGCCCGGTGGATGAACCACTCCCACCGAAGAGTATTCAATATGTCCAACCAGACTGTATTTACAACATCCACCAATGGTGACAGCACCACCCATGATCAGATGGAAATCTGCACCGTCCAGCCAAACTGGTACAGAAACCATTAAATTTAGGTAATAATAAGCTGAGCCAAACTGTAGCTTCAACAAACTTAAATTTCAAAAGAATAGCGTCTGCTCTTCAGGAGCAGGGCGCTACACTTACATTACTCAGCAACACGTTAGCTGATTAATCAGGTCTCAGTAAAAGGATCAATGTGAAGTGTGTTTTACTGAACTACTTTGTGATTGAACTGATATGCCTTAAATGGATTGCACAGGTGAGTTATTAAAATATAAATAAATCACAAAGATTTTATAGGAAGAGATTTTTTTAAGTGGTTGTAAAGGCTAAGGCAGACCATAGATCAGAGGTCTCAAACTGGCGGCCCTCCAGTTGTTGCAAAACTACAAGTCCCATGAGGCATTGCAAGGTTGACAGTTACAAGCATGACTCCCACAGAAGAGGCACGATGGGACTCGTAGTTTTGCAACAGCTGGAGGGCCGCCAGTTTGAGAACCCTGCCATAGATGATGCAACCATGGCAGGAAAAAATCACTTGATTCCCCCATCCCACTGAGCTATTGTGTTCTCCTGGAAGGGGTGAGGTGTTAACTGTCCCTACCGGGAGAACACAGTGATTATTGCTAGCGGCTATAGCCATGGGCAATAATCACATGCTAGAAATCCAGCATGCTGGTGGTACCGATGGATCGACTTGGGTACAATCAACCCGCCCATACAGGGATCGAATCTCGGCTAGTCCCTGTTGAACCAGCCGAGATTCGAACTATCTATGGCCGGCTTAAGGGTTTTATACCTTAATGCATTCTCTGTATTAAGGTAATAAACCCTACAATAGCGGTGCCTCCAGGCCCCCTCCCCAACACTCACCTGCTTTCCAGTATTGATGCAGCACTGTGCTCAGCTTCAGTTCTTCTCTCCACTCTCCATGTTCTCACAAGAGCCATTGGCTCCTGCTGCTGTCAGTTACATCATGAGAGGAGGGAGTGGGGAGCAGGGCCAAGCCGTGTTGTGTGTGCCTAAAAATGCACACAGCCTGGCTTGGGATTGAGTCTGCACATGTGTGGCTTGCTATGGAGGCACAAAGAGAAGAAGGGGAGCCAAGTGCACAGGTGTAGGACCCAAGAAGAGGAGGTTTGGAGCTGCTCTGTGCAAAACCATTGCATAAAGCAGGTAAGTATAACATGTTTATTCTTTTTTTTTAAAAAGGAAAAAATAGGAGCTTTTACAATCACTTGAATTGTTCATGTTAAAAACACATGTTATTCTCCTCAAAATGCTTCCTTATACTGTTGTATTAGTAGATGTGAGGATTAAAATTGTAAAGTATGGAGCTGGAATCTAAAGCAATCAAGTGACACTCAAAATGGGAGAAATATCATTGTTCTGGGTCAAGTTAATTATTATTTTTTTGTCTAACTTTTTAAACAATGTATTTCTATATATATTTATTATAGGTATTTATATTGCACCGACAATTTCCGGATCACCTAATCGCTGTGATAGCCTTTGATTGGCTATCACAGTGATCAGCCCACCCCCCATGTTTGTTGTCTCTGTGAATGGATGAGAAAGATACAGTACATTGTATCTTTCTCTGTCCGTGCAGATAGAAAAAAAGTGTGTGTAGAAAAAATAAATAAATAAAATTAAAACAATTTAAAAAAATACCTAGATCAAGGTTTGATCTAGGTCCGTGCCAGGGTTAGTGTTTTGCTCAAGGTCAGGGTCAAAGGTCAATGTTAGGGTCAAAGGTCAGGGTCAGTATTTTTTAACAGGATTTTTGTAAATTAGTATCAGTGTCAGTTAGTGTCAATGTTTTAGGTAGGATAAGAAAAAAAAAAGCAAAATGCGCACTATTGTCTCTGGGCTGTACTACTGGTACATACAACAACTAACATACACATATGGTATCGCTGCACTTCTCAGGAGTGGGAGAAATTGTTTTGGTATGTGCCTTGGTAGTAGGTTTTGGTAGTAGCAAGAAATATACAGCTACATTTTAAAAAAAAAGTTTTTTTTTTTTTTTTTACTATTTTGTGCCAGTTTTCCTTTGATAATAAAAAGAAAAATCAAGAGATGTCTATTACCATTTACCACTAAATCAAAGCCCAATTTGTCCTGAAAAAACAAGATATAATCCACCTGGATGCATAAAGTAGTTGTGATGATATGTACGGTTTTACTAACTAAGTTGCAAAATTGGGCTTAGGCATTGAGATTTCTTTTACGCTTAGGCCTTGAAGGGGTTAAAATGTATATTTTTTTTTTTTTTTTTTTTTTTTAGTCCTGACCATATTAAATAAAACAAATATATAGATAAAACGACTATACATTGCTCTTAATGATGGGGAATTACTACTTATCCTTTTTTTGCTTTTCTTTTTTTCTGGTTATTTCTGTTAAAGAAGAAAAAGAAACCAAAGCTATCTGTATTACATAAAATAACAACAAAAAGTCTCACAAGGTAACACTCTTCTACAAAAGAAAAAAAAGGAAAAAAAAGACATATATGTAAACATAAGCACATGGATGCTTGTTGTCCACAGTCCCATACAAATGAATAGCATGTGAAAAAGTAGTTCCTATTTGTTTACAACCACAAAGGGTTCATTAACTGAAACAAGATATGAAACTCTCTAGAGATCTATAGCCACAGATGAGTCCCATTGATTTTGCCACACTCCAGGGAGTGATACATATCTATGACAATTATTTCAGTTAATCAATACAGCCTCTCAAATCTAATCATTATTCTAGTATAGATTTTTCAGTCTTTATATAAGAAATAAATGTAAGAAGTAAATGTAATTATAAATTTAAATTGAATTAGCAAAATTGCCTTTTACTTACAAAAATTGTAAGAGTTTTTAAACAGATGTTAATGCCCTGATATTAATATTGTATTACCCCATACATCCAAAACATAATTGAATTTGATTACAAGAAATGGCTAAAATTAAGTAGAAAATGAAAAGTGGCTAATTTAATAGATAAAACAATAACACAATACTACTAATTTAAGCAGTACCTTTAGGCAGCAAGTGAAATAAGTCAATTAAACAACAGAGCTGATTTACTAAGGCAGTTGAGAACCTTCACTAAAATATTATGTGAATATTCAATTATGTGAAAAGCACCTGCACATGACTGAATATTCAAAGTGTACAAAAAATTGCTTTTCACGTGATTAAATAATTGTTTGAGTGAAAATTCAGTCTCAATGCCTTTGACTGGGACTTCACCTTTTGTTCCATGTTTCTTTTCTCTACAGTCACTATTTGAGGACTACAGAGGCTGGTATTTGGAACCTGGAAAAATTGCTATTTAGAAAACGATTATACTGGCAACTACAGAGATTTAGGAAGCAGGATAGCTGGCCATCGAAGATGGAAAAACTAGAGCCACTCAGCAGGTATGCTGTGCTCTGCATGTGCTTAATTGCAACATATTTGGCATGCAGAGCCTCACTATGTCTTTTGAGGGAGTAATACATGTATAAATAAGACCTGAATGCAGTACATTAATGGTATTGTTGACTGCCACAGAGGTATTGGTGAAGCCAACTCTTGAACAAAGGAATATGCACACCAGAATAAAAAAAATAGAAACAAAGAAATATAAGAGAGCATTTTTTTAATAGAACTAGTCTTTTGTACTAGATGCATATAAAAATAGAATGTGCACCATAATCATTCTAAAGAAGTTGAGATGTTTTCATCGTACCATATGAACTGCATATACATGAGAATGTTTAAATCAAGAAATATAAAGATGCATCATATCATATTCAAAGAGATTGCTGTACTGCATTCACTACCCACAAGCAAAGAAAAAGACAGCATGAGGTGATATCATATAAGTATACAAGATGTACGAGTGAAATAAATATATCTAGGAGTAACAAAAATGTAATACTGCACCAATCTAGCAGTTTATGTGGCCATAAAGTCAGTAGTGAATGAGTATATGTTTGCACAAATACAGCCACAGCATTCAATCATGACAATTTCCTTGTGAGATCCATCAACATTTAAAGACAAATTCTTTTGGCTCTATTTCTTGGCTACCTTAAAGGAAAAAAGTTTAAATATAAACTAATATGGAACTAAATTATATCTGAGCACCACAAACCAAAAACACATTTTAATTAAGTTTTAACCACTTCAGCCCCGGAAGGATTTACCCCCTTCCTGACCAGAGCACTTTTTACAATTTGGCACTGCATCGCTTTAACTGCTAATTGCGCGGTCATGCAATGCTGTACCCAAACGAAATTTGCGTCCTTTTCTTTCCACAAATAGAGCTTTCTTTTGATGGTATTTGATCACCTCTGCCGTTTTTATTTTTTGCGCTATACACGGAAAAAGACCGAAAATTTTGAAAAAAATTGATATTTTCTACTTTTTGTTCTAAAAAAAATCCAATAAACTCAATTTTAGTCATACATTTAGGCCAAAATGTATTCGGCCACATGTCTTTGGTAAAAAAAATGTCAATAAGTGTATATTTATTGGTTTGCGCAAAAGTTATAGCGCCTACAAACTAGGGTACATTTTCTGGAATTTACACAGCCTTTAATTTATGACTGCCTATGTCGTTTCTTGAGGTGCTAAAATGGCAGGGCAGTACAAAACCCCCACAAATGACCCCATTTTGGAAAGTAGACACCCCAAGGAAATTGCTGAGAGGCATGTTGAGCCCATTGAATATTCATTTTTTTTGTCCCAAGTGATTGAATAATGACAAAAAAAAAAAAAAAAATTACAAAAAGTTGTCACTAAATGATATATTGCTCACACAGGCCATGGGCATATGTGGAATTGCACCCCAAAATACATTTAGCTGCTTCTCCTGAGTACGGGGATACCACATGTGTGGGACTTTTTGGGAGCCTAGCCGCGTACGGGGCCCCGAAAACCAATCACTGCCTTCAGGATTTCTAAGGGCGTACATTTTTTATTTTACTCCTCACTACCTATCACAGTTTTGAATGCCATAAAATGCCCAGATGGCATAAACCCCCCCCAAATGACCCCATTTTGGAAAGTAGACACCCCAAGCTATTTGCTTTGAGGCATGTTGAGTCCATGGAATGTTTTATATTTTGACACAAGTTGCGGGAAAGTGACAAATCTTTTTTTTTTTTTTTTTTTTTTGCACAAAGTTGTCACTAAATGATATATTGCTCACACGGGCCATGGGCATATGTGGAATTGCACCCCAAAATACATTTAGCTACTTCTCCTGAGTACGGGCATACCACATGTGTGGGACTTTTTAGGAGCCTAGCCGCGTACGGGGCCCCGAAAACCAATCACCGCCTTCAGGATTTCTAAGGGCGTGAATTTTTGATTTCACTCTTCACTGCCTATCACAGTTTCGGAGGCCATGGAATGCCCAGGTGGCACAAACCCCCCCCCCAAATGACCCCATTTTGGAAAGTAGACACCCCAAGCTATTTGCTGAGAGGCATGGTGAGTATTTTGCAGCTCTCATTTGTTTTTGAAAATAAAGAAAGACAAGAAAAAAAATTTTTTTTTTTCTTTTTTCAATTTTCAAAACTTTGTGACAAAAAGTGAGGTCGGCAAAATACTCACTATACCTCTCAGCAAATAGCTTGGGATGTCTACTTTCCAAAATGGGGTCATTTGGGGGGGGGGCGGTTTGCCACCTGGGCATTCCATGGCCTCCAAAACTGTGATAGGCAGTGAAGAGTGAAATCAAAAATTTACGCCCTTAGAAAGCCTGAAGGCGGTGCTTGGTTTTCTGGGTCCCGTGCGCGGCTAGGCTCCCAAAAAGTCCCACACATGTGGCATCCCCATACTCAGGAGAAGCAACAGAATGTATTTTGGGGTGTAATTTTACATATTCCCATGGCATGTTTGAGCAATATATCATTTAGTGACAACTTTGTGCAAAAAAAAAAAAAAAAAAAATTCTTTCTTTCCTGCAACTTGTGTCACAATATAAAATATTCCATGGACTCGACATGCCTCTCAGCAAATAGCTTGGGGTGTCTACTTTCCAAAATGGGGTCATTTGGGGGGGTTTTGAACTGTCCTGGCATTTTATGCACAACATTTAGAAGCGTATGTCACACATCACCCACTCTTCTAACCACTTGAAGACAAAGCCCTTTCTGACACTTTTTGATTACATGAAAAAATTATTTTTTTTTGCAAGAAAATTACTTTGAACCCCCACACATTATATATTTTTTTAAAGCAAATGCCCTACAGATTAAAATGGTGGGTGTTTCATTTTTTTTTTCACACAGTATTTGCACAGCGATTTTTCAAATGCATTTTTTGGGGAAAAAACACACTTTTTTAAATTTTAATGCACTAAAACACACTATATTGCCCAAATGTTTGATGAAATAAAAAATATGATCTTAGGCCGAGTACATGGATACCAAACATGACATGCTTTAAAATTGCGCACAAACGTGCAGTGGTGACAAACTAAATACATTTTTAAAAGCCTTTAAAAGCCTTTATAGGTTACCACTTTAGATTTACAGAGGAGGTCTACTGCTAAAATTACTGCCCTCGATCTGACCTTCGTGGTGATACCTCACATGCATGGTGCAATTGCTGTTTACATTTGACGCCAGACCGACGCTTGCGTTTGCCTTAGCGTGAGAGCAGGGGGGACAGGGGTGCTTTTTTTTTTTTTTTTTTTTTTTTTTTTTTTTTTGCTTTTTTATCTTATTTTTAAACTGTTCCTTTCATATTTTTTTTTTTTAAATCATTTTTATTGTTATCTCAGGGAATGTAAATATCCCCTTTCATAGCAATAGGTGGTGACAGGTACTCTTTTTTGAAAAAATTGGGGTCTATTAGACCCTAGATTTCTCCTCTGCCCTCAAAGCATCTGACCACACCAAGATCGGTGTGATAAAATGCTTTCCCAATTTCCCAATGGCGCTGTTTACATCCGGCGAAATCTAAGTCATGAAATGCTCGTAGCTTCCGGTTTCTTAGGCCATAGAGATGTTTGGAGCCACTCTGGTCTCTGATCAGCTCTATGGTCAGCTGGCTGAATCACCGGCTGCATTCTCAGGTTCCCTGTTGAGACAGGAGAGCCAGAGAAAAACACGGAAGACGGTGGGGGGGGGCATTCCCTCCCACTGCTTGTAAAAGCAGTCTAGAGGCTAATTAGCCGCTTGGATTGCTTTTACATGAAAGCCGACCGCTGGCTGAAAAGAATGATACCAAGATGATACCTAAACCTGCAGGCATCATGCTGGTATAACCACTCAAAGTCGTGAATGGCGTACCTGAAGACAAAAAAATGGTTAACAATAAAGCACAGTAAACGGTAAAGTATAAAAAATTGCAGACCTGAAAAACAAACATGATAAAACATAATAACAATAAAACATTGCAGAATAGAATACAGTAAAAAAGAGCAGAACAATAGAGAGAATAGAGAGAGAGAGAACAATAAAACGACAACTATTTTTTTTTTATTTTATATTTTTGTATGTGTTTTTTTTTTTTACACTTTTTTTTGTAACTAACTTTTATAACTGTAACCGGTTCCAGGTTCGGGTCTCTCAAAATGTGATGGCATCTTGGGAGACCCTGTGAAAGTGTGCCTAGTCTGTACAATGCTGTACCCTACGCTAATACTCAACTAGTGAATGGTAGCGTTCAAAACATTCACCAATGCAAAGACCAGGATTGTCAGGACAGGAGAGACAATAATAGCGGGTGTCACGCCTATATCCGCGCTTGCTGCAGACACAACATCTTTTTTGGGGGGATTCGTTGGGTAGGGGTACTCGGGAGGACATAAAGAAAATGCCTCTCATGCAGCCGACTGCATTTTGTTGGGGATGTGAATGGGGGAAGTACGGGCGCTGCAGAAGTGGTCGGTTCCCAATTAAGATTGGCGAATGCAGCAGGAAGGGCATTATGGGCACGACGGGCCTGTGTTTGTCTTTTTGGTGGCAGCGGGACACTACTTGTGCTTGCCACCTCACCAGCTTGAACTGCATTTATGGGACTCGCCACGTCACCAAGTGTTACTGCAGTGCTGGTTTGACTACGACCGGGGTGTACTAGGCCGCAGGTGCTTGCCAGTTCACCAAAACGCTACCAAAAAAACTGTTAGCGATCGCAGGGATCAGGCCTGACTCTGCGAACGCTGCAGTTATGCGTTTAGTGTTTTGTAAGTGACAGTGATCGATCGATACTGCACTTGGGTGGGCTGGGCCGGGCTGGGTGGAGGGGCAAAACGCAGGTGCTAGCAGGTATCTGGGCTGATCCCACTAACACTGCGTTTTTGGGAACCCTAAACTGCTGGGGATGCTAGTATAGATCTGATCGGATCAGGTATTGATCTGATCAGATACTATACCACTAAGGGAGGTGTACGGTGCGTGCGTGGGTGTTAGCGCGACTGGCGCTAACCTGACGCTGCCTGGGGCTGGTGCTTGCCAGTTCACCAAAACGCTACCAAAAAAACTGTTAGCGAACGCAGGGATCAGGCCTGACTCTGCGAACGCTGCAGTTATGCGTTTAGCGTTTTGTAAGTGACAGTGATCGATCGATACTGCACTTGGGTGGGCTGGGCTGGGCCGGGCGGAGGGGCAAAACGCAGGTGCTAGCGGGTATCTGGGCTGATCAAGCTAACACTGCGTTTTTGGGAACCCTAAACTGCTGGGGACGCTAGTATAGATCTGATCGGATCAGATATTGATGCGTTCAGATACTATACCACTAAGGGAGGCGTATGCTGCGTGCGTGGGTGTTAGCGGTACTGGCGCTAATCTGATGCTGCCTGGGGCGACGCATATCACCGCCGGGCGATCAGGGGGCTAAACCTTTATTCGGTAATAAACGGCGGGTGCCCTGACACTATGAAAAACTAACCAGTGTCACCCGTAACAGTTATACGGTGATCAGTGGTGAAAGGGTTAACTAGGGGGCAATCAAGGAGTTAAAACATTTATTAGATAGTATATGGGGGTCCCTGTCGCTATAAAATGCTGATGGCGAACCTAAATATTTACGTTCCTAACTAGCGTCACCAGCGACACTAATACAGCGATCAGAAAAATGATTGCTTAGCGACACTGGTGACAGGGGGTGATCAAGGGGTTAAAACTTTATTAGGGGGGGGTTAGGGGGGTACCGTAGACCTAAAGGGGGGTAACACTCACTGTCCTACCACAGTAACTTTCACTAACTGACACCATGCAGTAATCATAAAAAAAAAAAAAAAAAACTGCTGGTGTCAGTTTGTGACAGGGAGGGGGGAGGGGTGATTGGGGGGGATCGGGGGGCGATCGGGGGGGGATCGTGGGTGTTTTGTGTGCCTGGCATGTTCTACTGTGTGTGTGTGTGTTGGTGCACTTACATGTCTTCTCTCCTCGGCGCTAGAACGGAAACTGCCGAGCCGAGGAGAGATGACATCACATCCTCTGCCTGTGTGTACTATACACAGGCAGGGGATGTTCCTCAGTGGCTGGGAGCGATCGCGAGGGGGGGGCCACGATCGGATGGTCTCCCCCTCGTCTCTCATCGCTCATAGCCAAATGCCGACCGCCGCTGGCACCGGGGGGGGGTCCGATTGGACCCCCCGCCCGCGGGAAGGCAATCACGTATGGGTACGTGATTTTGCCTGCCCGTGCCATTCTGCTCACGTATATATGCGTGAGGCGGTTGGCAAGTGGTTAATATGCAAAGCAGACTCACCCATCTAGCCTTGTTTTCATGCTTTATGCCAGCATTTCTCGAGTAAAGGCAAATGATTCATAAAACATTTACTTCCCGGAATCCGTCTGCCCTAAGCTCAGGCATGCTTTTCTGAGAAAGCCCCTCCTCCAGATCAAAGTAAAAGATGCCCATGATGACTCCAGGGTTGTATGACATCATTTTGGCATAGGCCAAAAAACAGGAAGCAACTGAAGAAATGTAGTAAAAAAGTGTAAACAAGAAAAACGAATATAGTTTGTATTTTTTTTTTTCTACTAATGCTAGTAGCAAAATGATTTAAATAGTTAACACTGATTGAAAGATTTTAGCTCTGCTTTAAGTATAGTGTAAGATTGATAAGGTCAACTGTTTAACCACCTACTGCCCGTCGTATAAACAAATGACAGTGGTAGGGTGGCTCTCATTCTGAGACGTCATATGACATCGTCCCACTCTCTGGTGCATCCTTGATCTCGGTAAAGAGCTAGTGATGTGGTTCTTTACCCATGTGATTAGCTGTTTCCAATCACAGCTGATCACATGTAAACAAGGAAATGCCAGTTATCGTCTTTCCTCTCCTCACGCTGACAGCGTGAGAGGAGAGAAAAGCTGATCAGCTACATTTTCTCATAGGGGAGACCTGCACAGATAATCAGGGCACTGATCATTAGTGCCCTGATTATCAGAGCAGCCTCAACAGTGCCCAGGAGTGATGCCAGTCAGTGCCCAGCAATGATGCCAGTCAGTGCTGTCTTTCAGTTCCCATCAGTGCCTGTCCATCAGTGCCACCCATCAGTTCCGCCAATCAGGGCCCATCATTGCTGCCTATCTGTGCCGCCTATCAATGCCGCCTATCCCTGCCACTTATCAGTGCCAATCACTGCCACCTATCAGTGCCCATCAGTGCTGCCTATCAGTGCCGCCTATCAGCGCCCATCAGTGCTGCATATTAGTGCCTCCTCATCAGTGCCACCTCATCAGTGCCCCTCAGTACTGTCTCATCAGTGCCGCCTCATCTGTGCAGTCTATCAGTGCCCATCAGTGCAGCCTCATCATCACACATCAGTAAAAGAGAAAAATTACTTATTTACAAAATTTTCTAATAGAAACTAAGAAAAACTTTTTTTTATTTCAAAATTTTCTGTCTTTCATTTTTTTAGCAAAAAATGAAAAACCCAGTGGTGATTAAATACCATCAAAAGATAGCACTACCTGCCTAAAAAAATCGATACAAATTTCATTTGGGTACAGAGTTGCATGACCGTGCAATTGTAATTCAAAGTGCGACAATGCTGAAAGCTGAAAATTGGTCTGAGCATTGAAGTTGTTAAAGAAAGATACATGGACAACAGTGCTTTTACTGCTGCAGGAAAGTATCCAGCCAAATTAGGAGAGCAAAAACTTTTCTGTGGAGTAATCTCTATATTATTGTTACATCTGAGCTATTAAGTATTGCCTATCACCCTTATAATATGAGTAAGTAATTGTACAAAGCAATTTCTAGTTGTTAGCACTAAGCCCACATGGGAGCACCACATAATTGATAAAAATAATAGGTATTGGGGACAGGAGGCGGAGCCTAGTGGAGCAGACATGCATTGTTAGAGCTCCACACCGCTGAGGAGAGAAGAGGAGGACAAAGCGGAGCCTGCAGGCTCAAAAGGTATCCATTTGAACCTTTTTGCCCCAGGGAACAAACTGTGAAAGTTTGGGCAGGAAATATGGTACTGGGAGGAAGCCGTGGCAGAAATAAAAATCACCTCACAAAGAGCTCACAGGCACTCACTGCAACTAAAGCAGCTCCAGTCACCTCACAATATACAGCATCAGGGCGCTCTCACAGACAGAAAATGTCACAGCAAGACTCTCCATTTGAGTCAGATACAGAACAAATCCTCTCACAAACTTCTCCACAAGCCTCCTCAGTATCCCCAGTAATATTATTACAATTTGAAAAGATGCTTCATAAGGCTTTAAAACAAACCTCAGACCAAATAACAAACAGCCTAACCAAAGAAATAAGAGAGCTGGGAAACCGCACCGCAGCCTTAGAAATAAAAATTGATGAAATTGAAATTAAAACCCAAGAAAATATAACAGAATTGGAACAATTAAAAGAAGAGAATTTAATACTTCAAACTAAGCTCGAAGATTACGAAAATAGAGCCAGATGTTCAAACTTGCGCATAAGGGGATTACCTGAAACTGTGACAGACCTGCAATCTACTATTACTGCTCTATTACAAGAACTAAAGCCAGATATCCCTATTGAACGTTTAGAACTGGACAGAGTACACAGAGCCCTCACAGCCAAAAAGAAAGATGGACCCCCACGTGATATAATCACAAAATTTCATTATTACAGAACAAAAGAACAAATACTAATTGCTGCAAGAGAAAAAAAGGAACTTAATTTTCAAGGACACAATTATCAAATTTTTGCTGACCTATCCCAACTTACTATTACTAAAAGACGATCCATGAAACCCCAACTAATGGAACTGCAATGCCACAACATTATGTATCAATGGGGCTTCCCCTTTTCAGTCAGATTTAATTACCAAGGTACAATTTACAGAAGCAGATCAGCAGATGAACTACAACAAACCCTTTTAAAATTAAATCTGACAGAACCCACAAGCAGCAACACCCCCACACGCAGAAGAATGGCATCATCTTCACCTTCAGGCAGCACCCAGAAAATTTCAGAACAAAATGGGAATCATCATTCTCACAAAAGAGGCCGTTATGCCACATCATCCATGGACCAAGAAGATTCAATGGACTGACATCCTAATTCCTGATATCTCTTCATTTATTATACTAAGAGATGGTTCTCTATAAAAAACCTGTATTTATAACTGAATGTAACTGCATTCTGATAGTCACACACTGTATGGGATCAAGTTACATTCCAGTTATATTTCTTATTACTTCTGATTCATATAGCCTTAGAATATATAAGTGAAATAAGGAAATTCTTGTTCAGTTATATATTTTCAGGTAATAACAATAGATTTATTACTTTTTAGTACAAATATGTTCAATAATCCAGAAGTAATGGAAGCTTTTTCTTTCTTTTCTTAAAACAAATATATTAGTACCTAACTAGTTCCTAGAACTATGTTTTTGTTTATTCTAATCTAAAGCAATACAACCTCAATTTATGAGTTAACGTATCTAAACAGTTACATATGAATAAAATATGTAATTGTTTACTCTAAAAGGGTTAAAATCCCAAAATAATTCAAACTATCTTCATCAATACCAAAGTTATTAACAGTACCTTTCTAACTGAATTATTTAGCCTAGGGCAAGACTAACCATATACAACCACCCTGGAATAAATAATTTCAACAAAAACTATATTCTGCACTCCAATTAATGAATCATCATTTTGATGTCTTTTGACATAGCACTTCTCTCCTGTATGCGGAAGATCCGTGTACCCCCATTAGCCCTCCTCATTCTCCCAACCATATTATGTGGGAGTGTGACGAAGGCACTTAATCCCCTGAGAGAGATATCTATTCTCTTTCACGGGTAAATTGTGATTACTTGCAAAAAATAATTTATACAATGTATCATCTAATCTCATATGTTTTTTGTTTACTCTTTACTCCAGAATTCACTGGTTTCTTTTCTATCTTTTCATCTCTTCAGTCCACACAGGTTGATCTGCGCAGTCAGCTCTGCATAACAAAAAGTAAGTCAAAACTATTTGATCTATTGCCATGGCACCACTGAATATACTTTCCCTGAATGTTCAGGGAATAAATGTCCCTCAAAAAAGGACCAAAGCCTTCCGTACTTTCCATAACAAGAAGGCTCACATAGTATGCCTCCAAGAAACACACTTCACCAAAGATTCTACTCCAAAATATATTTCTCCTTTTTATCAACAAATTTACACAGCTTCTGCCTGTACCAAACAAAGGGGTACTCTAATTGCATTTCACCGATCCACACCATTCACCTTATCATCAGAAATTAAAGACCCAGAAGGTAGATACCTGATACTCATGGGTTATATAATGGATACAGCAATCACGGTGATTTCCTACTACGCTCCTAACAAACAACCTACACCATTCCTCTCACATATATTACAAGTGATTAATACACACAAAATAGGAACAGTGATAATGTGCGGGGATTCAAACCAGGTCCTCCTCCCATTTCTAGATAAATCACCTTTTACACCATCCAAAATAACCTCTAGATTACCTTTTTCTCAACTTCTTTCCAAATACAATCTGGTAGATTCGTGGAGAGAAAGTAACCCAATGAAAAAGAAATTCACTTATTTCTCGCACCCTCATCAAACCTTCACCAGAATAGATCATATTTTTCTAACAATAGGAATGATACCAGAAATTATTGCATCAGATATAATTCCGATTCCGTGGTCTGACCATCATGCAGTATACACTACTATAGCCTCAGCCATACCAAAAGCGCATGACCCAACGTGGTACTTACCGGACATAATGCTCAAACACCCACTACATCAGATGGCCATTGAACAAGCTTTAAAGGAATACATATCAATTAATAATACAACAGACATTTCCCCAATAACACTGTGGGAAGCTCATAAGCCTGTCTTGCGTGGTACAATACAAAGACAAATGGCACTATTTAAACGGGAATGCAAAAATCTAGCAAAAAAACTAGAACTCAATTTTAATGCAGCCTACATATCATTCCAAGATAATCCATCACAGAGTACAAAATCTCATCTGGAAAAATCTAGATTGGAATACGATCTATTTCTCACTGAGTCAGTTGATAAATCCATCAAACGCTCCAAACACAATTTCTACATGAATACAAACAAACCAGGTACATATTTGGCTCGGGCATTAAATTCAACTAACAAATCTTTCAAACCAATACGTTTGAAATTATCAAAAAATGTTTATACTTGTAATCCAGTTAAAATAGTCCATAAATTTCACTCACATCTCGCAACTTTATACAAGACAAACAATGAATTTAATCCTTCAGAGGCTGAATCCTTCTTCTCAAAAATCACCTTACCTGAGTTGTCTCAGAATCAAAAAAGCAGTTTGGATGAGCCTATAACTATAGATGAAGTTGCTAACGCCATAAAAGACCTAAAACTTAACAAAAGACCAGGCCCAGACGGCTACTCGGCTTTATACTATAAAACATTCTCAGAAATACTCTCTCCCATTCTCACTGAAACTTTTAACAAACTTCTAGAAGGACATTCTTTTCGGCAAGAAACACTAATGGCAATTGTTTGTATGATCCCAAAACCCCTTTCTGATGATACTTCCTGTGTGAATTATCGGCCTATCTCTTTGTTAAACCTTGATATTAAATTATTAGCAAAAATAATAGCAAAACGCCTCAATAGCATTATAGGAAAATTAATACATAGAGATCAAGTAGGCTTCATGCCAAATAGACAGGCAGGCGATAATATACGCAGGGCAGTGTTATTGGCACATATTGCTAAAAAACGAAAAATCCCTTTATGTTTTCTATCTCTCGATATTAAGAGGGCATTTGACACAGTATCCTGGCAATATATGCAATATTCATTACAAAAATGGGGTTTTGGACCCCACTTTTTAACATGGATCAAAGCATTATATAATAAACCCAAAGCCTATATAAAATACGCTGGATACAAATCTGATGCCTTTAATATCGAAAGAGTTACCCGACAGGGTTGCCCATTATCTCCCTTATTATTTGCCCTTATACTCGAACCCATGGCCCAATACATCAGAACAAACCAAACTATAACTGGCATTGAAGTAGGAGGTATTACACACAAATTATGTATATTTGCAGACGATATATTACTTTTTCTATCATCACCACAGGTCTCTGGTCCTAACTTAATACCAGCTCTTGATGGATTTGCAGCCCTATCCGGCCTTATGATTAATCCTAAGAAATGCCTAGTGCTTAATATTTCGCTCACAAACATGGAATTGATCCCGGCTAGGGCTGCACTCCCATTCACATGGGCAGAAAAATCAATCCCATATCTTGGAATTCATTTAACAGCATCTCATTCTGACTTATTCTCAACCAATTATTCTCCTATATTAAGACAGATCACAAATCTAATAAAAAAATGGTCGCAACTTCCTTTATCCTGGATAGGGAAGATTAATGCAATCAAAATGACTCTTCTACCCAAATTGCTTTATCTATTCAGAGTCCTCCCTATTCCAATTCCTTCCTATTTTTTGAGAATAGTACAAAAAAGAGCAACTTCATTTATATGGGGCTCTTCTAAACCACGTATACTTATACACACACTACATCTTCCCAAAAATAAAGGAGGCCTGGGATACCCTAATTTTACTAACTACTACAGAGCAGCACATTTGGCCAGTCTGTCCAAATACCATGCAAAACAGGAAATCCCATTATGGGTATTTATAGAGGCTTCAGAAAATGACCCTCTATTAATATCAAACTTGTTATGGCTTGATCCTAAAGACCGCTTTAAAATTCATAATCCCATAACTAAACACTTCTTATCTCTCTGGGATAAACTAAAAACCAAATATCAGTTACAATCTCCACACAATCCTCTCCTTTCTTTTATCAGAAATCCGGCCTTTTATCCGGCATGGATCTACCCAAATTCTTTTAAAGCTTGGACAACATCAGGCATTCAGACACTAAATGACTTCATAGCATCTAAATCATTCCTTTCATTCCCATCGCTTAGAGAAAAATATGATCTACCAAACTCTGAGATATTTAGATATCTCCAAATCAAAAATTGCTATACACCATTCCTAAAGGGGGATACACCATTATCCCAATTATCCATCTTTGAATCAATCTGTACAAAAGATCCATTTGCTAAAGGTACAATTTCATCACTTTATAATCAATTATATGGAGTAGTAAATCTTAATAGACCCTCTTACATTCAGAGGTGGGAGGAGGACCTGGGACGAACTTTAGAAGACACGGACTGGTCTAACATATGGCTCACATCTAAGTCATCCTCACCCAACATCTTAGCACTGGAGACAAATTATAAAGTCCTAACTCGCTGGTACCTTGTACCCGCTAGAGTGGCAAAATATTCACCTAATACCTCAGCTCTTTGTTTTCGAGGATGCCCAGAAATAGGCACACATTTACACATATGGTGGACGTGCCCAGTAATCCAAACCTTCTGGAAGGAAGTCTTCGTGATTGCATCTAAAATATTTAAAAAAATAATACAACCAGATCCATATATAACTTTACTTAATCTAAAACCGGAATGGTTAACACTCTCTCAATTCAAACTTATGATCCAACTAATAACGGCTGCAAAACAAACAGTGGCCAAAGCATGGAAATCTCCTACGTTAGTACTAGCAGAAACAATTCACAGAATGAATAATACAATGTCCCATGCTAAGATGGTAGCCATCGATCAAAATCAAATTCCAAAATTTGAAAAACTTTGGCATCCTTGGATAAAACAACAGTTCCTGTCAAATTTCAATGACTCTGTCCTGTTGCCATGGTAACAGATTAAATGACTTACAGAGACACCCATTCTAAGGCTTCAAAGAGAACTAAAAAGAATAATAAACTGACGAGCGGGACAACCTTGTGGACCATACCTTTGCCTTTCTACCCTTTTTCTTCTTTCTCTTTCCTTTTCTCCACCTTACGATTAAAGCTCATTATCAGAATGTATTTGACCTATATACACTCTACCTGTAAACAATATATATAGTAGGTATAAATCATTTAAATACCTACAAAAGTAACTAAGGAAATGATATATATCTTTAATTTAGGTTTACGTGAACCCAATGTTTAATATTTGAAATTTCATGATATTTACCTATATAATCCCTACTGTAAAACAATGAGCTTACTTTATAGATCCTTGTAAACTTACTTTATGTATCTTTATAATATTGTATACACAATAAACTTCTTTTGACAAGAAAAATAATAGGTATTTTTGATAGTTGTCCATTAGATCCCCTAAGGCATCTACCCTGTTTGACTGTTTTAATTTCAGACTTTATGTTCTTGTTACTTCAGAATTTGCCATTGGAATTTTCTTTATCAAAATAAATGTTCACTATTTGCACAATAGATGACTTAAAGTATATGTATAGCCAACCCTTTTCTTTGGATGGAAGGAGGATTATGCTCTCTCTATTAACCGCTTGTGGACCAGCTGCCGCAGTTTTACTGCGGCAGGTTGACTCCGCTGTGTGAAATCACGTTATTGTACAAGATCTCGCGAGGTCCGGATAGCAGGCGCGCTTGGATTTGATGTTCGCGGGGATACCCGCATTTGTCTCACGGAGAGGAAGAATGGGGAAATGCTGATGTAAACAAGAATTTCCCCGTTTCGCCTAGTGACAGGACACTGATTACAGCTCCCTGTAATTGGGAGCGGTGATCAGTGTCGTGTCACACATAGCCCAGCCCCTTCACAGTTATAGGGCGTACACACGGTCGGACTTTGTTCGGACATTCCGACAACAAAATCCTAGGATTTTTTCAGACGGATGTTGGCTCAAACTTGTCTTGCATACACACGGTCACACAAAGTTGTCGGAAAATCCGATCGTTCTGAACGCGGTGACGTAAAACACGTACGTCGGGACTATAAACGGGGCAGTGGCCAATACCTTTCATCTCTTTATTTATTCTGAGCATGTGTGGCACTTTGTCCGTCGGATTTGTGTACACACGATCGGAATTTCCGACAACGGATTTTGTTGTCGGAAAATTTTATCTCCTGCTCTCCAACTTTGTGTGTCGGAAAATCCGATGGAAAATGTCCGATGGAGCCCACACACGGTCGGAATTTCTGACAACACTCTCCGATCGGACATTTTCCATCGGAAAATCCGACCGTGTGTACGGGGCATTAGAATCACTCCCTAGGACACACTTAACCCCTGCAGCGCCCCCTCCTGGTTAACCCCTTCACTGCCAGTCACATTTACACATTTATGATTGCATTTATAATCGCACTGATCGCTGTATAAATGTGAATGGTCCCAAAATAGCGCCAAAAGTGTCCGATGTGCCCGCCATAATGTCGCAGTCACAATAAAAATCGCTGATCACCACCATCACTAGTGAAAAAAAAATGATTAATAAAAATGCCATAAAACTATCCCCTATTTTGTAGACGCTATAACTTTTGCGCAAACCAATCAATAAACGCTTATTGTGATTTTTTTTTACCAAATATATGTAGAAGAATACGTATTGGCCTAAACTGAGGGAAAAAAAAATGTTTTTTTTATATATTTTTGGGGGATATTTATTACAGCAAAAAGTAAAAAATATTGTTTTTTTTCAGTTTCAGTTATCGCTCTTTTTTTGTTTATAGCGCTAAAAATAAAAACCGCAGAGGTGATCAAATACCACCAAAAGAAAGCTCTATTTGTGGGAAAAAAAGGACATCAATATCATTTGTTTGGGAGCCATGTCGCACAACCACGCAATTGTCAGTTAGGTGCCGAATGGCAAAAAGTGCTTTGGTCTTTGGCCAGCCAAATGGTCCGGGGCTGAAGTGGTTAATTGATTTTCTGCTTGTGTCGTAGTGGAAATTTCCCTTCACTTCCTGTTCTGGAGACACAAAAAAAATAATATGAAATCTCTTCAGAATTAGAGTATTCCCCCTTAGACATTTATCACTGGAACAGTTGCCCACTTTGGAAGATATACCCCTCCCTCCCTTATCACTTTCTGTCTCTGTGACTATGGGTCACCAGTAGAGATGAGCCAAACACCCCCCGGTTCGGTTCGCACTAGAACCTGCGAACGGACCGAAAATTCGTACAAGCGTTAGAACCCCATTGACGTCTATGGGACTCGAATGTTCTAAATCAAAAGTGCTCATTTTAAAGGCTAATTTGCATGGTATTGTCCTAAAAAGGGTTTGGGGACCCGGGTCCTGCTGCAGGGGACATGTATCAATGCAAAAAAAAGTTTTAAAAACGGACGTTTTTTCGGGAGCAGTGATTTTAATGATGCTTAAAGTAAAAAAAAAAAAAAAGTTAAATATTCCATTAAATATCGTACCTGGGGGCTGTCTATAGTATGCCTGTAAAGTGGCGCGTGTTTCCCGTGCTTAGAACAGTCCCTGCACAAAAAGACATTATATTGCTACATATATTTGGTAAAAATAACCCAAATTAGTGTAAATTATTTGGACTTTGTGAAAGTTATAGAGTCTACAAACTATGGTGCCAGTCACTGAAAATTGATCACATCTGATCACACCTGATGTACTGATGGTCTATCTCATTTCTTGGGACACTAACAAGTCAGGAAAGTACAAATACCCCCTAAATGACCCCTTTTTAGAAAGTAGACATTCTAAGGTATTAAGTAAGTAGCATGGTGAATTTTTTTAAGTTGTAATTTTTTGGTCACACCATATTGCTATATGGTGCTAAGCACACTTACTGCGTCAAAGTACCCCATGATTAGTGGGTCCTACACTATCATTAAGTACCTCTCATTAGTGTCCACTTGTGTCATGGGTGGAGACCTCATCCTCATAGTTCTCCCATATAGAAGAGTGTATTGCTCTCATGGTTCAGAGAAGCAGGATCTCCCAATCCATGGATAGTGTAGGACCCACTAATCATGGGGTACTTTGACGCAGTAAGTGGGCTTAGCACCATATAGCAATATGGTGTGACCAAATCCCCATATTTTTTGATAATATTTTTTTAAATTGTCTAGGTGTTTTAAACTAGCCCTGCTGGAGGTAAATGTCTTTTTTGCATGTGTGCGCTGTAATATTTTGCTCTGTTGTATGGTCTTATGGCTGCACCAGCTTTAATGCATCTTTTAGGGTGTGCCCCCCAAATATCTTGTTTGTCTATTGTATGGATTCTGACCAAATCCTTTTGGGTGAGGAGCATCCCACTCTTTCATTAAGTACCTCTCATTAGTGTCCACTTGTGTCATGGGTGGAGACTTCATAGTTCTCCCATATAGAAGAGTGTATTGCTCTCATGGTTCAGAGAAGCAGGATCTCCCAATCCATGGATAGTGTAGGACCCACTAATCATGGGGTACTTTGAGGCAGTAAGTGGACTTAGCACCATATAGCAATATGGTGTGACCAAATCCCCATATTTTTTGATAATATTTTTTTAAATTGTCTAGGTGTTTTAAACTAGCGATGCTGGAGGTAAATGTCTTTTTTGCATGTGTGCGCTGTAATATTTTGCTCTACGAGCATAAATGACACATCGCCTTTCTCAACCACCATTTACGCTTTTGAAGGTCCAGGAGCACCAGGACAATGAAATTGCACCCAAAATGACCCCATTTTGGAAAGCAAACACCCCAACATATAATCTATGAGGAATAATGAGTCTTTTGAACGGTTCATTTTTTCCAGAAGTTTTTGGAAAATGTGGAAAAAAATGAAAACGCATTTTTTTTTTTACACAAAGTTGTCCATTTATCAGATATTTCCAACACATAGCATGTACGTAGCAAAGATGACACCCCAAAATACATTCTGCTACTCCTCCTGAGTATGGCAATACCACATGTGTGAGACATTTTTTCACAGCCTGGCCACATACAAAGGCCCAACATTGAAGTAGCATCTCCATGCCTTCTACGAGCATAAATGACACATCTCATTTCTCAACCAGCTATTACACTTTTGAAGGCCCTGGAGCACCAGGACAATGGAATTGCCCCCAAAATGACCCCATTTTGGAAAGCAAACACCCCAACCTATAATCTATGAGGCATAATGAGTCTTTTGAACTGTTCATTTTTTTCCAGAAGTTTTTGGAAAATGTGGAAAAAAATTAAAATGCATTTTTTTTACACAAAGTTGTCCATTTATCAGATATTTCCAACACATAGTATGTATGTAGCAAAGATGACACCCCAAAATACATTCTGCTACTCCTCCTGAGTATAGCGATACCACAAGTGTGAGACTTTTACACAGCGTGGCCACATACAAAGGCCCAACATTGAAGTAGCACCATCAGGCGTTCTAGGAGCATAAATGACATATATAATTTCCTGGCAACCTATCATTTTTGAAAACCCTTCATATTTCTAACACATAGCATGCACATACCAAGAATTACAATCCAAAATAAATTCTATTGCGGAAAGGGTAAAAAAAAAGCATTACCTGTGGTTTTAGTAGTATCGATAGAGGAGAGCACTGGTCCAGGCAGCAGGCAGGGATGTGCTTAGCGACAGCAATAGAAATGATCTAGGCAGCAGGCAGGAATATTGTCTATAGTCAGCACAGCACAGTCCATAGAAATTGTCCAGGCAGAGACAGCCAGCACAGCCATAATATTGGTCCTGGTACACTGTTACCTGCAGACACTCATTATTGTACCACTCTACAGCCCTTTATTAACATACTGCCTCTTGCTACAGCTAATTATTTGTATAGTCCAGGTATATGAAGATTGGGGGTTGTTGGCAATATATTGCTGGGCATATAAATTTGTCTGGTCCACAATAAATTGCAGCATAGTGTCGGGCAAAAACGAAAGAAATCAATCTCTGAGAAATTTTGGGTGTTGGTCTGCACACCTGGCAGTGCTGTGAAAGGGGGAATAATTGGTGATGCAGAGTTGGAAGGCAGCCATGTTGGGTTGGCAAGACCATCTGGCATGTATGTAGAGGCCCTGGCTCTTGGGGGGTGTGACACTCCAGTAGTTGGATTGGAATTTCCTGTGCTGGTACTCAGGCGTGATGTGGCAGGACTGGTACTGGGTCTGGGCATTTGTTCCTGGGGCCTATCGCCGGCGGCAGCGCTGGTACTGGGCATTTGTTCCCGGGCCTTAGCTGGTGGCAGCGCTGGTACTGGACCTGGGAATTTGTTCCTGGGGCCTATTGGTGCTGGCAGCGCTGGTACTGGGCCTGGGACTATAATCCTGGTTTCCAGAGTGCCATGCCCTTTTGGGAGGGACCCATTCTTCCTCCGAATCATTTGCCGATTCACTATTCGGTTCAAATGCTGAACTGGATTCAGAATCAAAATTGGAATCTGATGAGAACTCCCCGTTGCTCTCATTGGTCATGGAGAGGATCTGAAACGCCTCCTCACTGCTGTATACTCTTTAGGACATGACGCGGTGGGACAGGTGGCAGGTGACGGTCACTGATGGACTGTGCGATGGGTGGCAGCTGACGTTCGCTGATAGGTGATGACGGTGTGACAGGCGATGGTCACTGATGGGTGACGGGCCACGGACAGTGACGGGTGATGGTTGACGGGTGATGGGTGATGGCTGGCAGTCACTAAAGGGTGACAGATGATGGGTGATGGCTGACGGTCACTGATGGGTGACAGGTGATGGGTGATGGCTGGTGGTAACTGATGGGTGACGGGTGTTGTCTGGCGGTCACTGATGGGTGATGGGTGATGGCTGGCGGTCACTGATGGGTGACGGGTGATGGCTGGCGGTCACTGATGGGTGATGGGTGACGGGTGATGGCTGGCGGTCACTGATGGGTGACGGGTGATGGCTGGCAGTCACTGATGGGTGATGGCTGGCGGTCACTGATGGGTGACAGGTGATGACTGGCAGTCACTGATGGGTGACGGGTGATGGCTGGCGGTCACTGATGGGTGACGGGTGATGGCTGATGGGTGACGGGTGACAGGTGCACCGCTGACAGTCACTGATTTGTGACAGGTGACAGGTGCACTGCTGACGGTCACTGGTGGGTGACAGGTGCACCGCTGACGGTCACTGATGGCAGTCCCTTATGTGACAGGTGCACTTTATTGGGTGACTGTGGTGACTGTTGGGTGACAGATGACAATTGGGGGGGCGATGGGACAGGTGTGGGGTTGGTGCAGACACTACAGAACACAGATCAGTAACTCACTGCTTCACTGCTTCTGGCTCTTCTCTCCTCACACTGGAAACGGTGTGTGAAGAGAGAAGAGCTGGTAACAGCTAGTTACCGCTCTGTGTTTACATTTATGATCGGCTGTGAAAGGATCACAGCCGATCACGTGGGTAAACAGCTGGCCAATGATGAGTAGTGTTCCCGGGAACACTCCGCCAGCGACGTGCACGCGCAGCGCACTCGCGATCACGCGCATGTGCCGTGCACAATGGGGTGGACCTATCTGTGATCGGCCGTGACTTCATCACGGGTGATCACGTGGTAAACAGCCATGTACAATGACTGTTCACTCCCCTCGGTGGTGAGCCGTGTCTCCGTGACACACCGCCACCGAAGGAACAGGGAGGCGCGCACACGATTGCGCGCATTCCCTGTTTAAATGGGAGGCCAACATATGACACCCTCCCGCAATGATAGCCGTGCCACCTGGCCATCAATTGACAGCCGGCGGTCGGCAAGCAGTTAAGGGGAACCCCACACCCAAATTAAAAAAAGAAAGGTGTGGGGCCCCCAGGCCCTATATACTCTGAACAGAAGTATACAGGTGGTGCAAACAAGACAGGGACTGTAGGTTTGTTGTTAAGTAGAATCTGTTTGTAATTTTTAACTGGTACATTTTTAACGTGTTTAGCTCCAGCCAAAAAATTTATTTTAAGCTTTTTGGAAAACACAGGGAAGGGTTATCACCCCTGTGACATTTGTTTTGCTGTCTGTGCTCCTCTTCAGAAGATTTCACCTCACTTTTTGTCCCAATGACAAATGTTTACTGAAAATTTGGGGTTTTTGGTGAAACAAGGATTGGTGATAAAGCATCAGTGTAAAGGAGAAAAGTTTTTTCCCATATTAATTCTTACAGGAGAGAATTTCCCTTCCTAGGGGTAGATTTCATCTCACTTCCTGTTGTCTCCTTCCGTTTGCAACTAGGAGTCATTTGTAAGTTGGATGTTTGAAAGTAGGGGCCTGCCCTATATACTCAGCAGAAATTTGGGCCTTAGGTGTTATTGTGGCCACAACACTGTAAGCCCTCACAGGGCCCTGCTGTGAAATATTAGATCAAGAATTGTAATTACATACTGTTGAACAGGGGCAGAAAAATTGGGCCTTTGGTGGTGGTGCTGGTGCCACAACACTGTAAGTCCTCACAGTTACTCTTGGTGGGCGCAGAAACGGGCCCTGCTGTGAAATATTAGATCAAGAATTCTAATTACATGTCCCTGTTGAACAAGGGCTGAAAAATTGGGCCTTAGGCACTGGTGCTGGTGCCACAACACTGCAACCCCTCACAGATACTCTAGTTGGAGTGCAAGAACTAGCCCTGCTGCAAAGAATTGCATCAAAAATTGTAATTACACGCCCCTGTTAAACAGGGGCTGAAAAATTGGGCCTAAGGCACTGGTGGCGGCGCCCAGAACCAAAAATGTTCTTACAAGCTATCAGCATGATCATTGAGGAGGAAGAGGATAATTACTCAGCATAACAGGATAGTCACTCAGCATCAGCATAGGCAGTCTTTGAAGGGATCTGACATTTCAAAAAAAATTATTTGGTTACATCAGCATCAGGTGCTTGGTAGCTGGTGGTGATCCAAGACTGATTCATTTTTATGAAGGTCAGTCGATTGACCGAGTCGGTGGACAGACGCACCCTGTGATCGGTTACAAAGCCTCCAGCAGCACTGAATGTGCGTTCCGAAAGAACGCTGGATGCAGGACAGGCCAGTAGCTCAATTGCATACTGTGCAAGCTCTGGCCAGTGATCCATCCTCAAGACCCAGTAACCCAGAGGATTTTAGGTGGGAAAGGTGTCCAAGTCAGATCTTGCCCCTATGTATTCCTGCACCATGTAAAACAGACGTAAAACAGACGCTGGAGATGGTTGCTGGAACCGATCATACCTTGGGGCTGCGGACTAAAAAATTGTCTGAACACATCCGTCAGATGGCCACCTTCTCCACCGCTCCTTCTTTGACTGAGCGAAGCCTCAGCAACATGTTGTCCAGAAACAGGAGTTTGTAACCTCCCAGTTTCTGGGAATGCATTGCACAGACCTTTCTGCAAGGCCTCCCGAAGATGTTTCATCCTCTGCTCCCTCTGCGACGGCAAAATAAGGTCCGCAACCTTATCCTTGTAACGTGGATTAAGGAGGGTTGCCAGCCAGTATTGTTCCTTCTCCTTGATACCACGAATACGAGGATCCTTCCTCAGGCTTTGCAGGATCAGGGAGGCCATGCCATAGGTTTGCTGAGGCATTTGGTCCGGAGTCCTCTGGGTCACTAAGGACGACATGATCCGCAGCCACCTCCTCCCAGCCACGTACAAGTCCATGTATTTCTTGGGACTGTAAATGATCCCTTAAACACTGCTGCTGATGCTGAGTGCCAGGCCCCGCCTCCATACTGACACAATCCTCCTCCTCCTCCTCTTCCTGTGTGATCAGCGGGCACGCAGGAACACTGTCTGGATAAAGGGGGCCTTGAGAGCTAAGGAAGTCCTCCTCTTCCTGCCTCTGTTCTGCCTCAAGTGCCCTGTCCATTATTCCATGCAGTGTGTGCTCTAACAGGTGGACAAGGGGGACAGTGTCACTGATGCATGCACTGTCACTGCTCACCATCCTCGTGGCCTCCTCAAATGGTGACAGGACAGTGCATGCATCCCTGATCATGGCCTACTGGCGTGGGGAAAAAAAAACAAGCTCCCCTGACCCTGTCCTGGTGCCATAGTCGCACAGGTACTCATTGATGGCCCTCTGCTGTGTGTGCAGCCGCTGCAGCATGGCCAACGTTGAGTTCCACCTGGTGGGCATGTCACAAATTAGGCGGTTCTTGGGCAAGTTAAATTCCTTTTGGAGGTCTGCCAGCCAAGCACTAGCATTATATGACTGGCAGAAATGCACACAGACTTTCCTGGCTTGCCTCAGGACATCCTGTAAGCCCGGGTACCTGCCCAAGAACCGCTGCACCACCAAGTTAAGGACATGAGCCAAACAGGGCACATGGGTAATTTGTCCCTGTCGGAGGGCAGAGAGGAGGTTGGTGCCATTGTCGCAAACCACCATTCCTGCCTTAAGTTGGCGTGGCATCAACCACCTCAGAACCTGCCCCTGCAGAGCTGACAGAATCTCTGCCTCAGTGTGGCTCCTGTCCCCCAAGCACACTAGCTCAAGCACCGCATGGCATCTTTTGGCCTGCGTACTTGCGTAGCCCCTTGAACACCTACACAGCACCGCTGGTTCCGAGGACAAAGCACAGGAAGAGGCCATGGAGGAAGAAGAAGAGGAGGGGGTGGAGGTGAGAGGTGTGTCTTCTATGGGTAGCTTTAGCTGAACACTGTGCAGAGGTCGCACTACACTAACTTGTAGCTTTAGCTGAACACTGTGCAGAGGTCGCACTACACTAACGTGTAAATAATGTATCTGCCTGTGATAGTGATAGGATCAGGAAAACAACACCAACCTTCTACAGGTAGCTTTAGCTGAACACTGTGCAGAGTGTCGCACTACACTAACTTGGAGCTTTAGCTGAACACTGTGCAGAGGTCACACTACACTAACTTGGAGGTTTAGCTGAACACTGTGCAGAGGTCGACTAACTTGTAGCTTTAGCTTTACACTGTGCAGAGGTCGCACTGCACTAACTTGTAGCTTTAGCTGAACACTGTGCAGAGGTCGCACTACACTAACTTGTAGCTTTAGCTGAACACTGTGCAGAGGTCGCACTACACTAACTTGTAGCTTTAGCTGAACACTGTGTAGAGGTTGTACTACACTAACGTGTAAATAATGTAGCTGCCTGAAGTAGTGATAGGATCAGGAAAACACCACCAACCTTCTACAGGTATCTTTAGCTGAACACTGTGCAGAGGTCACACTACACTAACTTGTAGCTTTAGCTGAACACTTTGCAGAGGTCGCACTGCACTAACTTGTAGCTTTAGCTGAACACTGTGCAGAGGTCGCACTACACTAACTTGGAGCTTTAGCTGAACACTGTGCAGAGGTCGCACTACACTAACTTGGAGCTTTAGCTGAACACTGTGCAGAGGTCGCACTACATTAACTTGGAGTTTTAGCTGAACACTGTGCAGAGGTCGCACTACACTAACTTGTAGCTTTAGCTGAACACTGTGCAGAGGTCGCACTACACTAAAAAATAATGTAGCTGCCTGCGGTAGTGATAGGATCAGAAAAACACCACCAATCTTCTACAGGTAGCTTTAGGTGCACACTGTGCAGAGGACGCACTACACTAACTGTAAATACTGTAGCTAATAGGACTAATAGGATCAGAAGAACACCAGCAATTTTCTTCAAATACTGTAACAACACCTGCCTGCCTGTCAGTAGGAAGATAATAACAGGAACGGATCTAGCTAAACTGAATACAGTGTATATATATATATATATATATATATATACACACACACAACACCTGGGATGCATATATATATATATACACACAATACACTGTAAGTGCAGCTAACTGACTGACTGTCCTGCCTAATCTATCTAACTTAAATCAAATGACACTGTCTCTCTGTCTCTGTCTCTCAACACTGGAACACACTACACAGGGCCGATGTGCAGGCGGCCTTATATAGTGTGGGGCGTGTACTAAACCCCCTGAGCCATAATTGGCCAAAGCCACCCTGGCTTTGGCCAATTACAGCTCTCTCTACAGATGGCGCTGTGACTGGCCAAGCATGCGGATCATAGTGCATGCTTGGCCAATCATCAGCCAGCAATGCACTGCGATGCCGCAGTGAATTATGGGCCGTGATTCGTGAACGGCCCATATCGTTCGCAATTCAGCAAACGATCGAACAGACGATGTTCGAGTCGAACATGGGTTCAACTCAAACATGAAGCTCATCCCTAGTCACCAGGGCAAATAGAAAGGGGGATCTCTTCTCTACTCTATCCAAAACTAAAAAACAAAAGTTTTAGCTACTATACACTTGTAGTGCTCTGACTTACTGTAATCAATTTCAGAATAAAATGGAGTTGGACTTTAAGCAAAATGTATGGACTGGCCTGTGTCCTTCCCTGATTCCCCTAGGAAGGAAATCATTTACTCCAGCGCACCAATGGATTTATTAGGCACAGCTTACGGTCTCTTTGGGAGATAAAGTGTGAGTTATGCCTGAAGGGTATAACGCTTAGTAGACTGTTTTGCAGCTTGTACAATACCAGGTTTATGAATCTCTATGCATCTGATTCGGATCATTGAAGGACATCCAAGAACAGTTTGCCCATCTCAAAGAACAATAGCTCTTTTGGGACTCGCCTGCACTGTGACTCTAATTTGTGGCCTTTCTGCAAGAGGTTTAATATTATTCAGATATTCCATTCACCTCAGGATAGTGTAGATGCCAATCTAATCAATACAGGCCAAGGGCATTTGTTAACCCTTTACTTTTGGAAGACCAATAGGTACTTAAGCCCAGCCGAAAAGATACATTTCATTTACATACTGGCTAATTTTACTGGATTATATATGTTAAGTCAATCTAAAAGTGCTCTGTTAAGGAGATCTACTCTCTGTGGTTTCTGACTATATGTATTATGGCAGTTGTAATAATCTTACAAAATGCTAGCTGTAGGCAGACAGATATCTCCTTGAGAATGATGGGAGACATCTGTCTATCATCTGGAGCACCAGGACACACTGCTGGTTCCTGCGTGGCTTGCCCAATAAAATAGTCTACAAGCTGTTAACACTCTTTTTCCCTGCTCACTGATAAGCATTGGCCAGACTGCATGAAGATTTTCAAATAAGTTAGAAAATCTCTATGAGTATAAGGCCTCATTCACACGGGCACCGTCAGTTTAGCCACATTAAAAACGTATCAGTTCTTATCCGTTGCTTCATCCGTCTTCATCCATCTTCAGTTCCGTTAATCTCTGTTTTCATCCGTCTTCCGTTCCATTAACATTCATTTACATCCGTTAATTTACCAGTTTACATCCGTTTTTGCATCCGTTTCATCCGTTTACAGCAGTTTCTGTGGCTTTGATGACATTAGCCAGAAAGCATTGCTCCTCCCATGCTGTATTGCAGTTTTCAGTGACTTGTCCTTGCTGTGTCCTTCCTTTGTCCTTGTGTGTGCTATCTGTGTTGTGCGATGGATTCCAACAATTTTTGGGACAGCGTGGCATTGTTTGTCATATTTGCCTATATGTGGAGAAAGGAGAGCAAGAAAAAGCAGATTGTGGCTAGAAGACGTCGATTGTGGTCCCACCCCATGCTACTGAAGTGGCCTTCTGAGGGTTTTGTGGCTCTGCACTACGCTCCGACAGTATCCCACAAAGTTTTTCAACTTCACCAGGATTACCGTGGCCACATTCCACTCTTACTGGACCAGCTGCACCCACGGCTGCAGCGGAGACATACCAACATGAGAAGGTGTGTACCTACAGATGAACGTCTCTTAGTGACCTTGAGGTAAGAAATCATTAATTTATCAAGTGTCATTTTTTTTGTTGGTCTACTGCAGGGGTTGGCAACCTTGGCCCTCCAGCTGTGGTGAAACTACAAGTCCCATGAGACATTGCAAGACCCTGACAATCACAGGCATGACTCCTAGAGGCATGATGGGATTTGTAGTTTTAAAATAGCTAGAGTGCCGAGGTAGACCCCTGGTCTACTGTTTGTGTGCGTGTGTATATACAGTATGTATAGATAATAAATATTGTATCCATTTATGTGCTAGAAGAATGTTGTTTTACTTAAAAAGATAAAACAATGTTCAATTTTTTCTAGGTTTCTTGCAACTGGCCAGTCCTATACCTCTTTAAAAAATTATTTTTTACTGGACATTTCAACTATTTCAGAGTTATAAGTGCATGATACTTGCTTAGCCATATGAGAAGAGCTGTATTTAGCAGTGATGCCACTACAAGATGGAAACATGTGGCGAAGTATAGCAGATGGATTTTGGAATCCGGCAAACTGTCCAAATTGTATCGAAGCCCTTGATGTAAAGTATATCCGTATCCAAAAGCCTCCATGTTCCTGGTCCAGATTTCATAATTTACAAGATAAAATATTTTTCATTGGTCCTCATGGCTATCTGTGATAGCAATTATAAATTTATCGCTGTGGACATTGGGGCATATGGCAGCAGTTCTTATTCCAGAGTGTTCCGTGAGTCTGTAATGGGTCGAAGACTGCGAGAAGGGCGATTCAACATACCATCTGATCAGCCTCTGCCTGGAACTGAAGGACCAGACCTACCTTTCGTGCTTGTTGCAGATGAGGCCTTCGCACTTTCTTAATACCTGCTTAGGCCTTATGCCAGAAGTAATCTGGACAACAAGAAGAGGAACTTTAACTAACGGCTGAGCCGCACAAGATGCCTCATTGAATGTACATTTGACATATTGTCCAGTAAATAGCGTGTTTTCCAAACAATGTTGCAACTCAGTCTTGAGAATGCTGAGTTAGTAATTTAGGCCTGCTGCATTCTTTATAATATTGTCCAGGATAAGGAGGGCATCCACGTTGAAGAAGAATTCCACATGCTCTCCGTACAGTACAGCAGAGTACGTGCAAGTAGATCCTACATTGCCATGTGGGAACAATTTGCCGACTACTTTCTATCTCCACCAGGAGATGTTCCATGGCAATATCAATATATGTAATGCAGTGCAAATTTCAATAATTGTACAAATAAGTCTTAAGATGCTGTATGAAAATTACTTGTGTTATGTTTGCTATTTTTGGTTATTTTATTGTGTTTTGATAGCATAAAAAGACACAAAAGCACATGATATGTTCAAAACAGTTTTAGTTTGATTATTCTGCATAACCCGTTGAAAATAAAGGTTTTTTTCACTTACCTTTTTTTTTATTTGCCAAAGTTTTAACAAAGCATAAAATAAGCAAACTTTCCAAAAATTCTTAATTTAACTTAAAAACCTGGTTACAAATCCTCATAAAAAGTGGTGGCGGATGGGGAAAAGTATAAGATTGGGAAGAAGAACCAGAGCTGGTTTGGTTATTAGCTTGAGAAACATCAGCAGAATTTGAGCTAGTGTTTACAATCAGAGGATATGTTCCCTGCGAGCAATGAGCAGGAGAGGAACTTACATAAGAAGGCCTCTGGGTATTGTGCATTGAGCTGTATGAATGCACAGGGGTCTGTGTATATGGTGGTAGATATGGCTGGGCCGGAAGGCATGGGGACTCATACGAATATTGACGGCATGACCTCTGAGGGGGTTAATACTAGCTAACAGTGGGCAATGGCATTCCTGACTCGGCAGCTCTAATACATCCCCCACATAATTAAATATACTTATATGTATCTCCATCTGCCTCTCTGCTGGTGCTTTTTGAAGTGTATGATAAATTGTCCTCAGGAAGGACACATTCTGCTCATTCTTCAGGTTCATGCAGTTCTCCCCTTTCAGAGTGGGCTTACTGTCCCCGGCCATGCAGCAGAGCACCACAAGTTCCTTCTTGACCCTGTTCCTAGGGGTGGGTAGTCCAGGCAGTAGCAGAAGCCATTTGAAGTCCTTGTCCTGATCCTCCTCTCCCTGTGCTGTCAAAAATCACAGGGGTGGGGGTGTAAATGATGTAACCATGACACAATAACACTCTGCCAGACAGCTTAAAGGGGCTGCTACTACACTCTCCCCCACGAAAATTCTTTGGTCCATCAAATAACAAAATTTGAAAACAAGAATTTAGCTGAACAAAATTTAAAATTTGACGACATTTATGTGGTGGCAGATTTTGAAATTTCCTTATACAAGATAAAGACATGGGGAACTACCCGCCATGATGTGTCAGGTAAAGGATAGGGAGTGTCACTCATTGCTACAATAACTAGAGGCCCTTCATTGGGGACATCTTCTTCTGAACATTTCCCTCTTGAATCACTTTTTGATTCCACAGTAGGCTAGAACTGTTGTTTAACCCTTTTCTCTCTTCTGCACTCCAACATCTCTCTGACAGAATATTTTACTGCAACTACAGAAAGCAATGTTTCTGCTATACCCTTTGTCTCCAACTTTTTTTAAGGACCACAGTCAACTCTTTCATCTGTAACTCTTTTTTGTTGGGTCTTTCTCTCTTGCACCAGATGCAAGTTTCAGAAATCTTGAGTCAGCAAAGTCACTTGGGGACTTGAATAGAAGAGAGCTCTGATGTGGATTTCTTCCACCTGAAAAGGCACCACAGGTGATGAGCCTATCAACTCGACAGGGACTTTGTTAGAAGTGTTCTACCTAGTAGGTCTAGCTGATTGGACCCTTCGTCTACAGTGTTCAAAGCAATTCCTCAGATGATGATTTGAAGGTTGGTGGACATCTCTCTCTTGAGCTGCTAACTGAACGTAGAGACTACTCAGTAGGAGTAGCTTATGATATCTCCCCAAGTTGCTCAGTGATCCTTTTTGCTAGCTGGTTCATCATCTCCATCATTTGGAACACCTGTGCTTCAGTGAGGCTGTTTATAGCTCACGTGTTACATTTCCCAGTCTGACTCCAGCTGATAAGCACTTCTGGGTCAAAGCTCTCAAATTACTGGCTAGAAAAATGGTTGCACAGCTAATTGAGCATACTCCTGTACTTGGTCAGCTAGGGCAGAGGGCAGAGGAGACATTAGGGGTCTCATAGACCCCTAATGTCTTCATAAAGAGGACCTGTCCAATGTAGGGGTTTGTTATAGCAATAAAGTGAAGTAAAAATAAATAAATTAAAGAATTAAAAATAAAATTACAATAAAATAAATAAAAATAATAAAAAAAAATAAAACCCCAGCACACCCCTGAAAATGGAAAATGCCAAATGCGCCACATATATATTGCCGCAAACATGTGAGTGGGAGCAATAGTTCTAGGGCCATTTTTATGGTCACTCTAAACTAAAATGATGTCTATTGATAATTTGGGGTACTGTAATTTTATTTTGTCATTTAACTAATTTCATGTAGTTTTAAGACCTGACACAATTGGTAATTATTTACCTCACACTACCTCATCTTTTAATCTCTACAAAAAAGTGGATTAAACTGTGTTTGTGTGCACAAAGTTTCATTTTAGTGTATTTTTTCCTGAAAATATAGATTTGATAAATAGTTGCACAAATATCGTGCAACAAGGGGCTTTAAATATTTTTATAGCTAAAAATGCAGAATTTAACATGCGTGCAAAAAACAAAAAATTGCTCTAGTGGGGAATTGCTTAAGTGATATTAAAGGCTGACATTTTTTAACCTAAATTGAAAAATGAGGATTATACTTACCTGCTCTATGCAAGGATATTGCACAGAACAACCTCTTAACTCCTCTTCTGGGGTCCCCCGCCAATGCTGTCTGCTCCTCCTCTCTTAAATGTTTCCCCATCCTCCTTACTGGATTTGATTAACAATAGCAGGAGCCAATGGCTCCCGCTGCTACCAGTCTGTCTTCTGAGAGCAGGGAGAAAGACCAGCTCTGCTGCAGATGGATGCAGCCTTGGATCAAGAGGGGGGAGGAAGAACAACAAGGTGGATGTTTTTTACCTTAAAGTCATACACACGATGAGAAAACTGGATGAAAAATTCTGCTTTCACAGCGATCGTACGATAATTTGATCGTTAGTACACAGCTGTCGTCTGAAGTTTTTCGAAGGGACAAACACGAAAATTTTTCTCGTACAATACCAGATCGTATGATTTTTGTTCTGTCAGTACAAATAAAGTACAATACAAATACAATGCAGATACATTACAGCACTTCTGATTTGTTTTTTCTGTTGTACGAGAATTTGCTTACTTTAGTAACCTATTCGCATTCCATATGGAGACTAGCATGCGAAAAAAAAACAGTCGATCATTGGTCGGATAATCTCATTGTGCGTACTAGGCTTAAAGCAGGTAATGCATTAAGGTAAGAAAAAACTTTTGACTTTGGAACCATATTGAACTGGTTAACACATTTGGGCTGAATTACTAAAGGACTTGGGAATCTTCACACAATAAATTGTGTGAAAATTCACTTTAATTATCTAATCATGTGCAGAAGAAATAAGAAAACATGAATTATGTGAATACTTAATTATGTGAAAGGCATCTGCATATAATTGGATATTCAAAGCGGACAGAAATTTGCTTTTCACATATTGAACAATTGAAAGCGATTGTAAAGGATTTTTTTATTTTTTTATGTTAAATAACAAACATCTCTATACTTACTTGCTCAGTGCAATGGACTTGCACAGAGTGACCTCTAAACTCTGTTTTGGATTGGACCAAAATCGTCCGAGATATTTATATCTGCCACCCGGTCAAATTGATTTTGATATATGAAGTGTACACTTCTGCAGTAATTCAGTAATTCACTCTGTCACGCACAGTTCAGTGTAAAGTTACTTCTGCCTTTTTATTTCCTCTTTTTGCAGTTTATATAATAGCAGCTAGACATTTATGTCAGACAAGCATATGCAAAAAATATATTATTATTGTGACAATGTATAAGGTTTTTTGCTGATTTAGCTGACTTATGTCTGTCCATATAGGGGGGGGGGGGGGGGGTAGCAGCCGATCATAGCTATTTCGGGTAGCTTCCTTCCAAAATGTGTTGATGTCATGTCTCAAATGTATTTCTCGGAAAGGAGGTGCAATTTCTTCATTAACTCTTTGTAGTTCAGTTCCACAGCGAGGGAGGGGTGAGCTTGCAGCAGGATCATCTTTGAGTAAAGCTAAGGCTGAAATGATTTTCAGCAGTAGCGGTAACATATAAGATATTGAAATAGGCATTTTAGCATTTTATCATGATTCTTCTGACACCTCCTCCTATCGGGTCCCCTGCTGGTGATCTTCCTATCTGTCCAGTTCCCCCACAGGAAGCCGCTTCCCATGGGAGTACTTATGTGTGTTCGCTCCTGAGCTCCTCGGGCCCCCCAAACCCCAACCCCCCTCTCCCTTGTCATTGTAATTGATTGACACGAGTGGGAGCTATTAGTTCCCGCTGCTATTAATCTGCCCAATAAGGTGCACAACGTTGGACCGGATCGTGCTCAGGTAAGAATAGGGGGGGGGGGGATCCTGCAGTAGAGAAGGATTTTTTACCTTAATACATAGACTGAATTAAAGTAAAAACCCTTCAGGCTTTAGAACCACTTTAATATTTGGTATGTGAAGATTCGGAAGTTACTGTTAAAATGGTCAAGTCTACATCCGAGAACAGTAGTGTAGCAAAAGACAGTTAATAATCATATAAGGAAAATGTGATTGCTTCAGGATGTGTCATTCAATTGTACTTTAAAGTTAAGTGTATAAGTGTGTATTTTGTTTATTTTATCTTACTTGTTTTAGCAAATCTCCCCTGAAAATATAGGTTGCCTGGCTGTCCTTCTATGCAGTGCAATTAATGACCAAGCATACACATTAGGAGGAGTTATTTTGTCACTCTGACTTCTGGCCAGTGATTTAGAAAATGTGTAAATAGGCAGCTAATTATTACTTTAACATCAGCAGTGCAAGTATCTATTTTTTCAGTATAGATACTTTTATACAGCAGAGTGGCATTTATTTTATTTTTTTGGTTTATTTCAGTCCATACGTTAGCATGGAAATGTGGGTAGGAGCTAAGTATACACTGCATGCTATGACATTTTAATTTATACGATAAATATTTCAAAGGGAAGGATTTAATTAAAATAATGCAATGGTGGTTTTGGCTAAAACTTATTTTACTTTGATATGTTTAAAGCCTCTTTATATATATATATATATATATATATATATATATATATATATATATATATATATATATATATATATATATATACAGTGGGGACGGAAAGTATTCAGATCCCCTTAAATTTTTCACTCTTTGTTATATTGCAGCCATTTGCTAAAATCATTTAAGTTCATTTTTCTTCCTCATTAATGTACACACAGCACCCCATATTGACAGAAAAACACAAATATCACATGGTCCTAAGTATTCAGACCCTTTGCTCAGTATTTAGTAGAAGCACCCTTTTCATCTAATACAGCCATGAGTCTTTTTGGGAAAGATGCAACAAGTTTTTCACACCTGGATTTGGGGATCCTCTGCCATTCCTCCTTGCAGATCCTCTCCAGTTCTGTCAGGTTGGATGGTAAACTTTGGTGGAAAGCCATTTTTAGGTCTCTCCAGAGATGCTCAATTGGGTTTAAGTCAGGGCTCTGGCTGGACCATTCAACAGTCACTGAGTTGTTGTGAAGCCACTCCATTATTTTAGCTGTGTGCTTAGGGTCATTGTCTTGTTGGAAGGTAGACCTTCGGCCCAGTCTGAGGTCCTGAGCACTCTGAAGAGGTTTTCGTCCAGGATATCCCTGTACTTGGCCGAATTCATCTTTCCATCGATTGCAACCAGTCATCCTGTCCCTGCAGCTGAAAAACACCTCCACAGCATGATGCTGCCACCACCATGCTTCACTGTTGGGACTGTATTGGACAGGTGATGAGCAGTGCCTGGTTTTGTTTTCTCCACACATACTGCTTAGAATTAAGGCCAAAAAGTTCTATCTTGGTCTCATCAGACCATAGAATCTTATTTCTCACCATCTTGGAGTCCTTCGGGTGTTTTTTAGCAAACTCCATTTGGGCTTTCATGTGTCTTGCACTGAGGAGAGGCTTCCGTCGGACCACTCTGCCATAAAGCCCCAACTGGTGGAGGGCTCCAGTGATGGTTGACTTTCTACAACTTTCTCCCATCTCCCGACTGCATCTCTGGAGCTCAGCCACAGTGATCTTTGGGTTCTTCTTTACCTCTCTCACCAAGGCTCTTCTCCCCGATAGCTCAGTTTGGCTGGACGGCCAGCTCTAGGAAGGGTTCTGGTTGTCCCAGACATCTTCCATTTAAGGATTATGGAGGCCACTGTACACTTAGGAACCTTAAGTGCAGCAGACATTTTTTTGTAACCTTGGCCAGATCTGTGCCTTGCCACAATTCTGTCTCTGAGCTCTTCAGGCAGTTCCTTTGACCTCATGATTCTCATTTGCTCTGACATGCACTGTGAGCTGTAAGGTCTTATATAGACAGGTGTGTGGCTTTCCTAATCAAGTCCAATCAGTATAATCAAACACAGCTGAACTCAAATGAAGGTGTAGAACCATCTCACGGATGATCAGAAGAAATGGACAGCACCGGAGTTAAATATATGAGTGTCACAGCAAAGGATCTGAATACTTAGGACCATGTGATATTTCAGTTTTTATTTTTTAATAAATCTGCAAAAATGTCATCAATATGGTGTTTTTCTGTCAATATGGGGTGCTGTGAGTACATTAATGAGGAAAAAAATGAACTTAAATGATTTTAGCAAATGGCTGCAATATAACAAAGAGTGAAATATTTAACGGGGTCTGAATACTATATATATATATATATATATATATATATACAGTACCTCACACCCCTCACATTTTTGTAAATATTTTATTCTGTCTTTTCATGTGACAGCACAGGAAAAAAATGACACTTTGCTACAATGTAAAGTAGTGAGTGTAGAGCTTGTATAACAGTGTAAATTTGCTGTCCCCTCAAAATAACCCAACACACAGCTATTAATGTCTAAACCCTAGCAACAAAAGTGAGTACACCCCTAAGTGAAAATGTCCAAATTGAGCCCAATTAGCCATTTTCCCTCCCCGCTGTCATGTGACTCGTTAGTGTTACAAGGTCTCAGGTGTGAATGGGGAGCAGGTGTGTTAAATTTGGTGTTATCGCTTCACTCTCACTCTCTCATACTGGTCACTGGAAGTTCAACATGGCACCTCATGGCAAAGAACTCTCTGAGGATCTGAAAAAAAGAATTGTTGCTCTACATAAAGATGGCCTAGGCTATTAGATGATTGCCAAGACTCTGAAACTGAGCTGCAGCATGTTGGCTAAGACCATACAGTGGTTTAACGAGACAAGTTCCACTCAGAACAGGCCTTGCCATGAAGTTGAGTGCACATGCTCAGCGTCATATCCAGAGGTTGTCTTTGAGAAATAGACGTATGAGTGCTTCCAGCATTGCTCCAGAGGTTGAAGGGGTGGGGGGGTCAGCCTGTCAGTGCTCAGACCATACTCCGCACACTGCATCAAATTGGTCTGCATGGCTGTCGTCCCAAAAGGAAGCCTCTTCTAAAAATGATGCACAAGAAAGCCCACAAACAGTTTGCTGAACACAAGCAGACTAAGGAAATGGATTACTGGAACCATGTCCTGTGGTCTGAAGAGACCAAGATAAACTTATGTGGTTCAGATGGTGTCAAGTGTGTGTGGCAGCAACCAGGTGAGGAGTACAAAGACAAGTGTGTCTTGCCTACAGTCAAGCATGGTAGTGGGAGTGTCATGGTCTGGGGCTGCATCAGTGCTGCTGGCACTGGGGAGCTACAGTTCATTGAGGGAACCATGAATGCCAACATGTACTGTGACATACTGAAGCAGAGAATGATCTCCGCACCTCAGAGAATGGGCCCGCAGGGCAGTATTCCAACATGATAACGACCCCAAACACACCTCCAGGATGACCACTGCCTTGCTAAAGAAGCTGAGGGTAAATTTGATGGACTGGCCAAGCATGTCATTAGATTTAAACCCTATTGAGCATCTGTGAGGCATCCTCAAACAAAAGGTGGAGGAGCGCAAGGTCTTTAACATCCACCAGCTCCGTGATGTCGTCATGGAGGAGTGGAAGAGGACTCCAGTGGCAACCTGTGAAGCTATGGTGAACTCCATGCCCAAGGGGGTTAAAGCAGTGCTGTAAAATAATGGTGGCCACACAAAATATTGACACTTTAGGCCCAATTTGGACATTTTCACTTAGAAGTGTACTCATTTTTGTTGTCAGCGGTTTAGACATTAATGGCTGTGTGTTGAGTTTTTTTGAGGGGACAGCAAATTCACACTGTTGTAATAGGTTGTACACTCACTACTTTACATTGTAGCAAAGTGTAATTTCTTCAGTGTTGTCACATGAAAAGATAGAATAAAATATTTACAAAAATGTGAGGGGTGTACTCACTTTTGTGAGATACTGTATATATAGATATAGATATATCTATATATAGATATATATCTATACATCTATATATATCTATATCTATCTATATCTATATATAGATTATATATATATATATATATATATATATATATATATATATATATATATATATATATATATATATATATATATAGATATAGATATAGATATATATATATATCGATATATATCTATATCTATATCTATATCTATATCTATATATAATATATATATATCTATATATAGATATAGATAGATATAGATATATATATAGATATATATCTATAGATATATATATCTCTCTATATATATAGTACTTTTAATCTTTGTTTTGCACATTAACAAATAATATATGACAAGAGACTCCCAGAAAACCATGAGTTTTCTTCCTGTCATTAGGCTTGCTTTGTCTGATTGACATCTCATTTAATTGTGCATGTAAACTTCATCTTGAGTTATTGCTCAATGTAAACTAATAGAGCCCTCATGTGAAAAAGTAATCTAATGCTCCAGCTGCTGGCTGAACATCAGATTACAAAATATTCTTATGCAATATTTATAGTATACCTGGCTAAAATATTTTTTTTAACTTTTATTGTTTAGCCCCAACTATAAAAAAAAGAAAAAGATGTACAAACACTACTTCCGCAGTTAATTCTTTTTATTTATTATGCTATTTATTATGCTTTTATTATTGTATTATTCCTTTATGCTATATTTTTCACAACTGTTCTCTTCATTATAAGCTTGGTTCTGTTATTCCCCTGCTGTCTGTTAACTCACAATGCAGGGATCAAAAGTGGAGGTGCTATAATCATCATTCAATACAATATTAATATTACAATTATTTATATTCAATCATTTTCTTTTCACAGCTACCATATCTGGTATAATTTTTATTATGTTTTAGAATTTTGTCTATTCATTTCATTAAAGCCAAATAACAGGATTATTTCCTTAAAGGAAAGACCAGCACTACATTATGTGAATTATTGACCTGTTCATCATTACAGAGTCAAGGATTTTCAGATGGCAGAAAAGAAAATCAGCCTGAGCTCCCCAAGAGATTGATTGAAAAAAAAAACATAAATAAAAATAAAAAATAATTTTCTCTATTTGATGCATCGATCTCATACAGGTTCCTCAGGGAAAAGGTAAGGATCAACATGGCAGAATGTTTTCCATCAATATCCCAGTATCTACAGAATGAAATATAACACGATTTGGAGAGATCAAGCTTTGCTATGAAAATGATAGCACGGTTTTATCAACAGTCCAGGAAGTGAAATTGAGACTTTACTCTCCATAGCATTTTGTGTATTGAGTGCACTATTTATTTTGATATTGACAAAAGTCTTCATTGCTAAGTGGACATAAATGAATTAACTTTAGTGATTCCAGTTGTCAGAATATGTATAACTTTAAACAAAACAGAAATTTAGTACCATTAAAAGAGTTTGTAAAAATAAATATTCATGAGAATCTGTTTTTTCCCTTTGAAACACATGTAAACCCTAAGTGAATGATGCAAACTCAAATGTATAGCATAAAATAACCTTCACATCACTACACTACTTGCATTTAGCTAGCTTTTGATTCAGCAACATTTGAAATTGGTGAAATTTAGCCTTTAACTACATCATCATACATGAGTGGGACAGTGGCGACCCATGCATTGAGGGCGCATGGGCGCCGCCCCCCCATCCCTGCCGTCGCCCCCTATCCATGCGCCCGGCCCCTTTCAGGATGCCGGATGCATGGATTCCTATGGCAGGGGTGGTTTTTTAAGCACTTGATTAGAGCCAAAGGCTCTAATAGGCTTCAAAAAAGGGTGGGATCGGGGCGCCAAGAGTGTGCCCTGATCCCACCCAATTGTGTGACCATAGAGAATGAATTTTCGCTATTTTTACACTACAGTTCCCCCCGCCAATCAGGAAGGCAATTCATGATACCTGTTTCCCGACTGGCCAGGCAATCCTATTGGGTGCTTAGCGCTTTGGCGGAAGAGGAGACACAGAGGGAGGAAGCATGAAGAGCAGACACTGGAGCTGCCACTGCTGTCCGCACTGTGGAGGAGAGTGGAAACACAGGAGGATCCTCTCCACAGCCCAGTAAGTGCCGGACCTCCCACAGAGGGGGAGCGCTGTCAGTGCTGCGAGCCCTGCGCCAGGGGATGGGGGGGGGGTTCTGTCATCCTGTCAGTGCTGCAAGCCCCACTCCAGGGGATGGGGGGTGCTGTCATTGCTGTGAGCCCCACACCGGGGGATGGGGAGGAAGCTGTGAGTTCTGCGAGCCCTGCACTGGGGGATGGGGGGATGTTGTCAGTGCCTCGAGCTCCGCAGCGGGGGGGTGCTCTATATACCCTATCTGTAATGCTGACCTACTGTATATACCCTTTTTGTGATGCTCACCTTTGTACCTTATCTGTAATGCTCACCTATATACCCTATCTGTAATGCTGAGCTATATACCCTATCTGTAATGCTGAGCTATATACCCTATCTGTAATGCTCACCTATATACCCTGATCTGTGAGGCTGGGCTGTATACTCTGTCCTGTGATGCTGAGCTGTATGTTCCTGATACTATGGGTGGAAGCAAGTGGAATACAGGGGCTGAATTGGGTGGATTATATAAGGCGCAGGGGCTTATGATAAGTGGGAGGGGGCAAAAATGAAGGGCGGGGTATGGCGCCCCCCCATCCTAAAACTTTACCAGCCGCCACTGATATATGCACTCCAGCAATGGCTGCCTACCATTTCTCAAGGTAGTGTTCCTGATGGTAAAAAACTGTAGACCATGTGTCTGTGTAATGTTTTTTGAAACAGCCGCTTGTAGTCTCCACCAGAAACCTGTGTGACAAGAGTGAAAGCACAGGAGGACAATTGGGAGATGGGTTACATAGTGCTGTCACCTTATAACAGAACTGGACCTTTGTGCCAGAATCCCTAGGTATTACTATTATTTTTTTTTTATTTTTTTTTACCAACAATTTTTATTTCAGCAAAAAAAAAGTTAGAACATTTACAGATAGTACACGAGTAGCTAGCTTTACATAGCAGATACCAATCAAGTGCAATCATATCTTTCATAAAATACAGTCACAATAAAAAAATATTGCCTCCAGGAAAAAGGGAAGACATAAGTCAGGAGTCCAGAACCTAATGGAGTCAAGGAGGGGGACAGACAACCTACCGACTATACTCTAAATTATAGTCTGTGGCAATCAACAGAGGTGAAAAGAGTGTAATCAACAATACAGAAAAACTGTCTCGCCTGGTAAGGGGGCGTGAACAAGGGCTCAGAAGATGGTGTCATTCAGCCTTTACACCAGGCCGCAGCAGACAACGAATAGGATGTCATCCAGGTGGGAGCATCAAGATTTCGTTGCAGGAAAGTAGAATAACCAGCAGTGTAACATGTCAGCGGGCATTATCTTCAACGAAAGTAAAGGATCCAAGAAAAATAGGTACTGTCGCAAAATCAAGCAGTCAGATCTTGCAGATCCTGGCGTTATCTTCTTCAATCTCTCTAAGGTGAAAAGGCGTGGAGTAGATAGCATTCTGGGCAAGGCTTCCGGTCGTGTATGTAGTGCCTTTATGGAGAACATGCAATTTGAAGAGTTTTTGGGGCGCAGTGCCCTGTGAATCCTATCACGGGCAAATGAGATAACTGGGGTGTCAGGAAGCAGGGACTGAGAAAGCTTCTGCATTAGGGTAAAAAAAACTTCTGTGTTCTGCCCCCCCCCCACCCCCCACTATTCTTATCTAAGCCCAGTCTCACCTTGGCATGTTGTCCAAGAACAGTGGCTCTCTCTGCTCTCACTCTTCACTGCACATGGAGGCAGCAGTGGGAGCATTGGTTCCTGCTACTTTCAATCATAGACTGTGAGGAAAGAATAGGGGCAAGGCCTAGCCGCACTGTGTGTGTTAATAGGATCTCGGGTTCAAGCCCACACAAGTCCCCCCATAGCAAGCGGCTTGCTATGAGGGCATTCAGAAGGGAGGAGGAGCCAGGAGCATTGACCGGGGACCCCAGAAGAGGAGGATCAGGACTGCTCTATGCAAAACCATTGCACAAATAAGGTAATTATAACAGGTTTGTTATTTTTTTTTTAAACTAGGTAGATATACTATCACTTCCCCAGCATTAGAAGAACACTCACTGCTTCTCTAGGAAATGTCTGCTGTACTTCCCTTCTCTTTCCTTTTTCCTACTCCTATCATTGGCTGACATTGCGCCTGGGAGCAAATTAGGCAAACCCTAGCCTTTTTTGCACATGTTTAGCTGCATTTAAAGTGGCACTAAACTCTGGCTTAAAATAATATCTATTTAGGTATGTATTCCAGCCTAAACCTAACTAGTCTGAAAATGTTCCCCTCCCCCCCGTGCTAACACTTATGCTAAATAAAAAAGATGTATATAGTTACCTATATTCATCCTGCTCTGGTCCGGTCAAATGATCCGGCTTCCCTGTGCCAGCCAACGGTGGCTGCAGGAGAGAGGTATGTGGCCATCGCATAGGACCCTATGGATGATGTTACCACTCCCAGAATTCCCAGCCGGTGTCGAGCGCTCTCTCTCCTCTGCAGCCAATGCTAGCTGACACAGGGAGTCACATAATTTACATCTTTTTTACACAAATTAGTCAACATAGGTGTTTGGGGTCGGGGGAGTTTAAAGAATACCTAGGTTTAGGCAGGAATTCTGCTTTAACCCATAAAGTTCTTTCTTTTGCTCTCAGCCTCACCAAATCTACAGAATAATTTTTATTTGCTGCTGTGATTCAACTTCCTGCTAGAGGGTGACTACATTCGTTCTCCAAAGTCCCACTGTGTATAGGAACATAGTCACCTTCTCCTTTGAGCCCCTGGGATGGACTATAGGATTTGTAGTTTGTGTAGAACAGTACACATGACTACAACTGACATTTGCTGCTTGTTCTAAGAAATGGAAGTGAAGGGGAAAAGGAGAAATTCAAGAGCTTACAGAGGAAGTTACACAGAGGTAGAAAAACACAGTAAGAAATGGTTTTATGAAAAATGGTTTGCGGATCATTAAGTAGTGAATGTGTATGGATTTTTTTTAGAGAATAAGGGAAGTGCTTTGTGTCATTTTTTAGCTTCAAAATTGGCTATGCTTCTGTAAAAGTACATACTCAGTCAGCTAAGTTTCAAACAAAATTCTAACTCCCTATTGGGTGCTACAAGTGCAAAAAAAAAAAAACGGAATACATGTACTGAACGCTACCATTTCACATGATATTAGTAGCAGTAGCGGTCTTATAGCCATTTATTTATGTTAGCCATTTATAATTGCAGATAGTTTGCAGTTTAAGGGATACTTTTTTTTAGATAACTCAAGTTTTTAAAGCGATTGTAAACAATAACTTTTTTAAATTAAAATAACAAAATAACTTGTGTACAAACAGCTTGTCGGTTTTTTCCTGAATGATTAGTGTCACCAGCGACACTAGTCCTTGTGTTCTACCAGCAGGGAAGGCTTCCCATGCTCCCTGCTGGCAGAACACAATAGCACTGCGGGACTGATTCCCCCCATCAATACTGATTGGATTGATGGGGGAATCAAACAATTTTCTTTCCTAACGCCCATGGCGGAAGGAAAGAAAATGGCATAATCTTTGGCCTGCCTTACTTTACCCATGGCTTCCTCTGGCAGTGCCCAGGCAAGGATCATGTCACAAGCCTTCCTAGAAAGACCCTGTGACTGATGAGGATACTAAAGCTGGCCATACAATAGTATAATTTGTTTGATTTTTTAATGGTTAGTGGAGTCAAATCAAGTATAGGTTTCAACCACATTGGAGAGGAAATTTGACGGAGCAGGAGGGAATAATTTTCTTGAACAAATTTCTAGCTATTAATGTGGTATTCATTCTGAGAAATCATACATATTGTAATGATACCTGTTTATTATATTTAGGATTCCATTCAAATAGCAGGTTTGGATGAAATTTATAGAGTGTTGGAACAAAATTAGTTCACGTGATTGCAAGAAAGAATGTTTGAGTGGAAATCTGTGTATGGCCAGCTTAAATCTTGTGCAAAGGTGAGGAGTGTGACACTACTCTTAACTAGGTGGAACCCTTGCCTTTCAGTGGAAGGTCCATTTTCATTAGAAGAGTATATTAATTGTACAAAAGATCCTATGCTATAAAAAGAAAAAGGCAAATGTTTTTGTCATCACCTTCATTCTCTCTTTTTCCCTTTGAAAAAGGAGGCTGTGTGAAATGGCTATCTGTGTCAATATCTTACATGGGCAAAATCCCTACTGGTGGTCATACATGCTTCGATAAATATTTGATTTCTTCTGATATAAATGATAAACCCGTAGACAACAATCCTTTCAATATGCTACACATGAGGAAATTTTGATTTTTGATCGATAATTAAGAGGTTATAAGTTATTATCCTAAATTCAATCCTAAATATCAATCACATCTCTGTTTCTCATAATTTAAAATATGAACATATTTATGAACTGATCTATGCAAATTGACTAATAATTTTCTGCTCTAGCTGATTGACTCAGTTTGATAGAATCTGATCTAAATCAAGTTTAAATCAATCAGGCGATCAGCTTTTTAATTGTTTGTTGATTTGACCCGACTAATGATTACAAAATTGAACAAATGTTCTTAAAACTAAAATAAAAAAATATGAAATTCTACCAGCTTTAGATGAAACATGACTTGTACTGCTAAACATAGCAAACATAAAGAAAAGGCAAGGACAAGTGATATATTACTGAACACCAAGTCTTGTCTGCAGATATTTTTAAGCAGGCCACATAAAATAGTACACCAGTACCAAAAGGACTGGATGGTCCCATCTATACTCAATCTGAAGCAGAATACTACGAATTATATTAAGTATGAGACACAGGAATATTTGCTAAACGACAAGTTATCTGCTGTCAATTACTGTGTTTCTCTGGAAGGCACCTTGGGATACAATTTGAATAAATAGTGTTATATAAATGCAAGATATTATTATTGCATGGCTCCAAGGAGTTTGGTATTTATTTTTTTAGCATATTCCAATTCTGTACTTTCCATATATGTATTTTTTATTAGTCCTGTTCCCTTCTCACTTATTTTTGTCTTCCTTTGTTAACTATTTGCAGTGTTCTTAGTTTGTTTCCTAGCTAGGGTTGCAACCTGGCTGGTAAAGATGGAACTTGTAGCAAAAGTTATAAGGGACAACTAACCACTGTAGACTGCACCACCAAAAGCATGTTAGCCCCCGGAACACAAAGCTAATGATAAATAAAAATTATAAGAAAGATCCCATAGGGACCCTGCACAGTTCACCTTTGTAAAGTTTTTTTTTAAATACATGAATGTAATCATACACCTTGCCCTGAGTGACACCCAGTATCCCACATTTTATTTTCCACCATTCAACTTTATCACACTGATGATCCACTCTGGCTCATTTCCTCTGAGGCTAGAATCTCCCCTTTCCTCCCCTCCCCCAGAGTCTTTGGGGCCTTTTCCTTTTGTTTTTAATTTTCTACACCCTCTACAGGCTGTTGGTGTGTTTGGCGTCACCTGTGTGGTATTTAGGATCAGAGACTTATCTATGAGAATAGGATGGCATCACTAAGGCATTCACTCATTTGGATCTTGTGGATAGCAAGTGCAGTTCCAAATGAAAAAATGTGTGTTACAATAGGTAATAATCCATATAGTATTGTATTTGAAAGTTCATACTGTATTTTGAATAGTAGAGACAAATAACATCCACTGAACCATCAAACCTTAAATTTTATTCCAACAGCAACATGAATACATTGTACAGTCCTCATAGCAAGTCTCAGTGTCCTGTAAATAGAGATCCACTCCCTTCCATTTCTCTGTCCATGTGCTCTCCTAGAGGGTTTACCCAATAATGCTCTTCAATAGGTAGAACATACTTGATGTCCTCATTACAAAGTGCAGAAGTCACAGCAGCCATAAATGAAAATGCCAAACCAAAAACACTGCATCACAGGTCAGTATATACCCTTAGTTAATATACAAGCAGAGTAATTATCACATCTCTACACTTATTTCCCTATAATCAGGTTGTGTTTTTTTTTCTCTAACTTCCCCTTTTTTCTTCTGTTTTTCACTTCCTTTGATTTTCAAATCTATTTTTCCTCTTTTTTCTTTTAGTTTAAGGTGAACAGATTTTTAAAATGAAATATGGGGACATTTTTTTAATTGGCAAATGGTAAACTATTTTATAAGCATATTTTCCTCAAAAAATATATGCAGTGTATGTAGTATGGGTTTATGGAATGATTGTATGACATATACGTTATTTCTCACATTTCGTCCATGAGTAGGGATGAGCCGAACACCCCCCGGTTCGGTTCGCACCAGAACCTGCGAACGGACCGAAAATTCGCACGAACGTTAGAACCCCATTGACGTCTATGGGACTCGAACGTTCGAAATCAAAAGTGCTCATTTTAAAGGCTAATTTGCATGGTATTGTCCTAAAAAGGGTTTGGGGACCCGGGTCCTACCCCAAGGGACTTGTATCGATGCAAAAAAAACTTTTAAAAACGTCCGTTTTTTCGGGAGCAGTGATTTTAATATTGCTTAAAGTAAAAAAAAAAAAAGTGAAATATTCCTTTAAATATCGTACCTGGGGTGTGTCTATAGTATGCCTGTAAAGTGGCGCGTGTTATCCGTGTTTAGAACAGTCCCTGCACAAAATGTCATTTTTAAAGGAAAAAATCTCATTTAAAACTGCTTGCGGGCTTAATGTAATGTCGGGTCCTGGCAATATGGATGAAAATCAGTGAGACAAACGGCATGGGTACCCCCCAGACCATTACCAGGCCCTCTGGGTCTTGTATGGATATTAAGGGGAACCCCGCACCCAAATTAAAATAAGGAAAGGTGTGGGGCCACCAGGCCCTATATACTCTGAACAGCAGTATACAGGCGGTGCAAACAAGACAGGGACTGTAGGTTTGTTGTTAAGTAGAATCTATTTGTAATTTTTAACGGGTACATTTTTAACGTGTTTAGCTCCAGCCAAAAAATCTTTTTTAAGCTTTTTGGAAAACATAGGGAAGGGTTATCACCCCTGTGACATTTGTTTTGCTGTCTTTCCTCCTCTTCAGAAGATTTCACCTCACTTTTTGTCCCAATGACAAATGTTTTTTGAAAATTTGGGTTTTTTTGTGGAACAAGGATTGGAAAGCATCAGTGGAAAGGAGAAATGTTTTTCCCATATTAACTCTTACAGGAGAGAATTTCCCTTCCTAGGGGTAGATTTCATCTCACTTCCCGTTGTCTCCTTCCGTTTGCAAGTAGGAGTCGTTTGTAAGTTAGATGTTTGAAAGTAGGAGCCTGCCCTATATACTCAGCAGAAATTTGGGCCTTAGGTGTTGTTGTGGCCACAACACTGTAAGCCCTCACAGGGCCCTGCTGTGAAATATTAGATCAAGAATTGTAATTACATGCCCCTGTTGAACAAGGGCAGAAAAATTGGGCCTTTGGTGGTGGTGGTGCCACAACACTGTAAGTCCTCACTTGCTCTTGGTGGGTGCAGAAATGGGCCCTGCTGTGAAATATTAGATCAAGAATTGTAATTACATGCCCCTGTTAAACAGGGGCTGAAAAATTAGGCCTTTGGCACTGGTGCTGGTGCCACAACACTGCAACCCCTCACAGATACTCTAGTTGGAACGCAGAAATGAGCCCTTCTGCAAAGTATTGCATTAAAAATTGTAATTACAGGCCCCTGTTAAACAGGGGCTGAAAAATTGGGCCTTAGGCACTGGTGCTGGTGCCACAACACTGCAACCCCTCACAGATACTCTAGTTGTAACGCAGAAATGAGCCCTGCTGCAAAGTATTGCATCAAAAATTGTAATTACACACCCCTGTTAAACAGGGGCTGAAAAATTGGGCCTTAGGCACTGGTGGTGGCGCCCAGAACCAAAAATGTTCTTACAAGCTATCAGCGTGATGATTGAGGAGGAAGAGGATAATTACTCAGGGATAGTCACTCAGCATCAGCATAGGCAGTCTTTGAAGGGATCTGAGATTTCAAAAAAAATTATTCGGTTACATCAGCATCAGGTGCTTGGTAGCTGGTGGTGATCCAAGACTGATTCATTTTTATGAAGGTCAGTCGATCGACCGAGTCGGTGGATAGACGCACCCTGTGATCGGTTACAAAGCCTCCAGCAGCACTGAATGTGCATTCCGAAAGAACGCTGGATGCAGGACAGGCCAGTAGCTCAATTGCATACTGTGCAAGCTCTGGCCAGTGATCCATCCTCAAGACCCAGTAACCCAGAGGATTTTCGGTGGGAAAGGTGTCCAAGTCAGATCTTGCCCCTAGGTATTCCTGCACCATGTAAAACAGACGCTGGCGATGGTTGCTGGAACCGATCATACCTTGGGGCTGCGGACCAAAAAATTGTCTGAACGCATCGGTCAGACGGCCACCTTCTCCACCGCTCCTTCTTTGACTGACCGAAGCCTCAGCAACATGTTGTCCAGAAACAGGAGTTTGTAACCTCCCAGTCTCTGGGAATGCGTTGCACAGACCTTTCTGCAAGGCCTCCCGAAGATGTTTCATCCTCTGCTCCCTCTGCGATGGCAAGATAAGGTCCGCAACCTTACCCTTGTAACATGGATCAAGGAGGGTTGCCAGCCAGTATTGATCCCTCTCCTTGATACCACAAATACAAGGATCCTTACGCAGGCTTTGCAGGATCAGGGAGACCATGCAGCGTAGGTTTGCTGAGGCATTCGGTCCGGAGTCCTCTGCGTCACTAAGGACGACATGGTCCGCAGCCACCTCCTCCCAGCCACGTACAAGTCCATGTGTTTCTTGGGACTGATCCCTTAAAGACTGCTGCTGATGCTGAGTGCCAGGCTCCACCTCCATACTGACACAATCTTCCTCCTCCTCCTCCTCCTCCTCTTCCTGTGTGATCGGCGGGCATGCAGGAACACTGTCTGGATAAAGGGGGCCTTGAGAACTAAGGAAGTCCTCCTCTTCCTGCTTCTGTTCTGCCTCAAGTGCCCTGTCCATTATTCCACGCAGCGTGTGCTCCAACAGGTGGACAAGGGGGACAGTGTCACTGATGCATGCACTGTCACTGCTCACCATCCTCGTGGCCTCCTCAAATGGTGACAGGACTGTGCATGCATCCCTGATCATGGCCCACTGGCGTGGAAAAAAAAAAACAAGCTCCCCTGACCCTGTCCTGGTGCCATAGTCGCACAGGTACTCATTGATGGCCCTCTGCTGCATGTGCAGCCGCTGCAGCATGGCCAACGTTGAGTTCCACCTGGTGGGCATGTCACAGATTAGGCAGTTCTTGGGCAGGTTAAACTCCTTTTGGAGGTCCGTCAGCCGAGCACTGGCATTATATGACTGGCGAAAATGCACACAGACTTTCCTGGCCTGCCTCAGGACATCCTGTAAGCCCAGGTACCTGCCCAAGAACCGCTGCACCACCAAGTTAAGGACGTGAGCCAAACAGGGCACATGGGTCATTTGTCCCTGTCGGAGGGCAGAGAGGAGCTTGGTGCCATTGTCACAAACCACCATTCCTGCCTTAATTTGGCGTGGCATCAACCACCTCTGAACCTGCCCCTGCAGAGCTGACAGAACCTCTGCCCCAGTGTGGCTCCTGTCCCCCAAGCACACCAGCTCAAGCACCGCATGGCATCTTTTGGCCTGCGTACTTGCGTAGCCCCTTGAACGGCTACGGAGCACCGCTGGTTCCAAGGACAAAGCACAGGAAGAGGCCATGGAGGAAGAAGAAGAGGAGGGGGTGGAGGAGAGGGGTGTGTCACAATCATTAGAATTTTGGAGGCGTGGTGGCGGAACAACCTCCAACACTACTGCACCTTGTCCTGCATCCTTCCCAGCTGCCAGCAGAGTCACCCAATGCGCCGTGAAACTTAGGTAACGTCCCTGTCCATGCCTGCTGGACCATGAGTCAGCGGTAATATGCACCTTACCGCTGACCGCCCTGTCCAGCGAGGCATGGACATTGCCTTCCACATGCTGGTAGAGAACCGGAATCGCCTTCTGTGAGAAAAAGTGGCGTTTGGGTACCTGCCACTGAGGAACCGCACATTCCATAAACTCACGGAAGGGGGCAGAATCTACCAACTGAAAAGGCAGCAGTTGAAGTGCTAGCAATTTTGCCAAGCTAGCATTCAACCGCTGGGCATGTGGATGGCTGGGAGCAAACTTCTTTCGGCGGTGCAGCAGCTGGGGCAGGGAAATTTGCCTGGTACAATCTGACGTCGGTGTACCAAAAGCAGATTGCCCACAAGTACTTGGCTGTGACACACCTAATTCTACACCTTCATACCTCTCAGTGCAGGTCTCAGAGAGGACTGAAGGTATAGTGGGGTTGGAGATCTCAGCTGATGAGGAGCAAGGAGAGGTCCTCTTTGTTCTTTGGTGTGGGTCTATTAGATACACTTGCCAACGAACTGTATGGCAGGTCAACATATGTCTGGTCAAGCTTGTGGTACCCAAGTGGGAGATGTTTTGGCCACGCGAGATACGCTTGAGACATATGTTGCAAATAGCAGCGGTGCGATCTGATGCACTCGTCTCAAAAAAGGCCCACACCAAAGAACTTTTTGAATAACGCGCAGAGACTGCAGCGCCCTGCACATGTGGAGCTTTGGGGTGTGATGCAGTCAAGGTGCTGCCCTTAGGCTGGCCCCTGGAGGGCATCCTGCCTCGTTGGTGATGTGCCGCCTCCTCCTCCTCCTCTCTCCTATCAGGCACCCACGTTGAGTCAGTGACCTCATCATCCCCTCCCTCCTCATCACTGGAGCAAACCTGGCAGTATGCTGCAGCAGGGGGAGCATGACTGCCAGATTGCTGTCCTTCTTGGGCACCCCCTCTGTCCGTGCTCACGTTACTGCCTTCATCGAGCTCAGTATCATCATCAGAGCCTTCCAAACGCTGGGCATCCTCCTGGAGCATGTACCCAACACTGTGGTCAAACAGTTCGAGGGACTCCTCAGGAGGACATGGTGGGGCTAGGGAAGGAGTCACTGATGACATTGAGCCAAGGGAAGAGGCCGCTGCTTTGTCAGACAAAGTACCCTGGGCATGGGTGAGAGAGGATGAGGAGGATGAGGATGGCTTGGTCATCCACTCGACCAAGTCTTCTGCATGTTGCGGCTCAACACGGCCAGCTGCCGAAAAAAAGGCCAAGCGTGTCCCACGGCCACGTGCTGATGAGGATGCACCGTCTCCACGACCAGCACTAGACACAGAGCCTGCTTGCCCTCTCTTATTGGCTTGTGACTGTCTGCCTCTCCTTCTTGGCCTTCCAGACATACTAATGGCCTGTAGCTGCACTAAGCTGGGATATATATATATATGTACTGATACTGCAGCTAGCATAATCAACTGCCTGCCTGTAGTATGAGAACACCACCAACCTTCTACAGGTAGCTTTAGCTGAACACTGTGCAGAGCTCGCAAAAAACTAACTTGTAGCATTTTTAGCTGCCTGCGGTAGTGATAGGATCAGGAAAACACCACCAACCTTCTACAGGTAGCTTTAGCTGAACACTGTGCAGAGCTCACAAAAAAATAACTTGTAGGTTTAGCTGAACACTGTTCAGAGGACGCACTACACTAACTTGTAGTTTTAGCTGAACACTGTTCAGAGGATGCACTACACTAACTTGTAGTTTTAGCTGAACACTGTGAGGAGGACGCACTACACTAACTTGTAGCTTTAGCTGAACACTGTGAGGAGGACGCACTACACTAACTTGTAGCTTTAGCTGAACACTGTGCAGAGGTCGCACTACACTAACTTGTAGTTTTAGCTGAACACTGTGAGGAGCATGCACTACACTAACTTGTAGTTTTAGCTGAACACTGTGAGGAGGATGCACTACACTAACTTGTAGTTTTAGCTGAACACTGTGAGGAGGACGCACTACCCTAACTTTTAGCTTTAGCTGAACACTGTGCAGAGGTCACACTAAACTAACTTGTAGCTTTAACTGAACACTGTGAGGAGGACGCACTACACTAACTCTAAATAGTCTAGCTGCCTGACTGTGGTACTAATAGGATCAAAAGAACACCAGCAATTTTCTTCAGGTAGCTGTAAAAACTGTAACAAGACAAGCCTGCCTGTCAGTAAGAAGATAACAGGAACGGATCTAGCTAAACACCTGGGATGTATATATACACAATACACTGTAAGTGCAGCTAACTGACTGACTGTTCTGCCTAATCTATCAAACTCAAATCAATTGACACTGTCTGTCTCTCTCTCTCTCTATCTATGAACGCCGGAACACACACTACACAGGGCCGCTGTTCAGGCGGCCTTATATAGTGTGGGGCGTGTGCTAAATCCCCTGAGCCATAATTGGCCAAAGCCTCCTTGGCTTTGCCCAATTACGGCTCTCTGTTCAGACAGCGCTGTGATTGGCCAAGCATGCGGGTCATAGTGCATGCTTGGCCAATCATCAGCCAGCAATGCACTGCGATGCCGCAGTGAATTATGGGCCGTGACGCGCCACACGAATTTGGCGCGAACGGCCCATATCGTTCGCAATTCGGCGAACGGGCGAACAGATGATGTTCGAGTCGAACATGGGTTCGACTCGAACATGAAGCTCATCCCTATCCATTAGATTAAAAAAAAGATACTCTAGAATTTTTTGGGATATGACTACCAAATGTTAAGAAGATAAGATAGAGGGGAAAAAAAGAGTGCAGAGTTCAGGAGTGCACTACAAAAAGAATGCAGGGCCCAGGAGTGTGCTACGTTACCTTCAGAATGCAGGGCTCAGTGGTGCGTTGCCTACAGAATGCAGGTCTCAGTGGTGCATTACCTACAGAATGTAGGGCTCACCGGTGTGTTACACACAGAATGCAGGGCTCACCAGTGCGTTACACACAGAATGCAGGTGTCACGGAACGCCCCACACTCCGCTTGAGTGCTTCCGTCATATACCGCTTCCTAAGTTCTGGAACACGAGTCCAATGGATCTGGCTATAGGAACCCCAAGAACTAGACAACACCAGTCTTGGAGTACATCAGAACTACTTTTATTTTGAGATCTCACAGACCTTTATACAGCAGGGATGACTCAAAGCTAACCTAATTAACATGAGCTAATTTACTACAAAATGTACCCAGACCAGATGACAGTCTTGTGGGCACCGAGCTTCACACATTAATATAAACACAATAGCTGGAGCTAATTACAATTAACAATACAAACAACAATCTCCCCCCTCCTCAGCCTAGACCATTCGTCTCCTAGCCAGGGCTGGTGGCTAATGTGATCAGCTCTCTCAATTAACATAAACACAGGTTGATAACACCAGCATCTCCTCACAGGATGTGTCCCAACAGAATGAATCAGTCTTATCAGCAGGGGGCTGCTGGAGGAATCCCCCCTCCCTCTTCAGGGACACAAATCTACAGTAAGGAGTCCCCATACAATATATACATATATACACGACTGAGTCCGATTAATACAGTTCAGACTGGATTTCTCATTCACCTCACAAAGAGTATTGTTCCATTGAAAATCCAGGGCCCATAATCAAAAGGCAACAGGCTTGCATACAGTCCTCTCCAACAGTCTCTGTCCCGGCTAGGTCTGTGACAGCAGGGCTCACCAGTGCATTACACACAGAACGCAGTGCTCACCAGTGTGTTACACACGGAATGCAGGGCTCACCAGTGCATTACACACAGAATGCAGAGTGTGTTCAGGGGAACATACTGTAATGGTCAGCAGCACCCAACAGCAGTAATGCATAATCTCTCCCTGCTTGCAGAGTCCATACAGGAGAAACTATACAGAGCACAAACTGAAATGAGTGCTGAGCAAACTTCTAAGCTGCAGGATCAGGAATATTTTACCTCAATCCATCTCTGTACACTGGGGAATTCCATAGGAATGTGAGCCTCCCTCCTCACTCTCCAGATCTTGTGTATACAAGCTGCCACCAGACTGTGCACAGAACCCGCCCCCTTCCCTCCTCTGCTGTGAGCTGTGCAGGTTCTGTGCCTCGCAGAATATCACTCCACCGCTCTGAGAGACTGTGTAGCCGTAACTAAAAGAAGAGTATCAGCTTAGACTGCTGGTTGGAAGCTAAACAGTTGGGAACTTGAGTGGAGAGTGTGAACAAGTTTTGCTTTTGACTGCTGGTGATTGCTGGGTAGCATTTTTAGGTTATTTTTGGGGCTTTTCCTTGTAGCTTTTTAGCACCTATTTCTGTCACTTTTTAAACAGATTTTTTTCTTTGCTTCCTTCGGCCTACTAATTAAGGGGAGAGGTTAATTGGTCACAGGTGCTTGAGGCCTATATAGCTTTCTGTAGAGCTCATTGTGAGCCTGCTCATCTTTGAGCTTGCTGGAACTTAGACCAAGTGGAACTGAACTAAGTGGACAGTTAAAAAACCAGAGTTAGTGGAACTGGACTAAGTGGTGAGTTAAAAAACCAGAGTTAGTGGAACTGGACTAAATGGTGAGTTAAAAAACCAGAGTTGAAAACAAGAGGTTATAACAGGGTCAAGTACCTGTGTAGGGTGAGTGTGTACCTGTGTATTGTAAGTACATGAGTGCTGCGAGTGCACGTGGGCTGTATTGATTATTAGTGTTAGGTAGTACCTGTCTATTGTGAGTACCTGAGTGTTGTCTGAGTAGTGTGTGTGGATTGTTAGCACTTGCGTTTTGTGTGTGTGTGCACGTGGGTCTGCGAGTGCACGTTGGTCAGCGAGTGCAGTTTGGTCAGTGAGTGTACGTTGGTCAGCAAGTGCACGTGGGTCAGCGAGTGTACATTGGTCAGCGAGTGCGATAGGTAATTTGGACAGGGTATAATCCCCAATCCTCATTAACTTAGTAGGTACACTGCCCGGTGGGTGTGGAGCTGCGACTAGCTGTACATCTTGTGGCATGTATGCCTTGATCGTCCGATCAAGGGCAAATCTGCTGTGCAAAATGTAAGCACATTGTTTCCCTGGAAGCCCAGGTTCTGAATCTGGGGAAGCAACTGTCAGCACTGAGAAGACCCTCTATATTAAAGGAGAGCCAGGAACGTACACGGCAGGTGCTGGCAGGGGCCAGCACAGAGGCAGGTGGAGACAAAGAGGTGCAGCACTAGGAAAGAGTAGATGGGTGACAGTCAGGAAGGGTAGAGGGGAAGTGCCAGGGAGGCCGATCCAGGGCTGGAGCATCCCAATAAGTACGCTCCATTGGGTGACATTGGTGAAACCAGTCAGGAACCAGCACTGCCGGACCTGAGGGGATCTCCTAGCTGCTGGGGGAAGAATTCCTCCAGTGAGAGTGGGGGGGGGAGTGGAGGGAAAGGAAAGACAGATTCTGGTGGTAGGGGACTCAAGGACTTAGAAGGACAGAGAGGGAAATATGTAAAAAGACCTGAAGCGCCGAACTGTATGTTGTCTACCAGGCGCTCAGGTTTGGCACATCACGGATCTGGTGGACAGATTACTGGGAGGGGCTGGGGAAGACCCAGCTGTCATGGTGCACATTGGCACCAATGATAAAGTCAGAGGCAGATGGAGTGTCCTTTAGAGAGTTGGGAGCTAAATTGAGGGCAAGGACCTCCAAGGTAGTATTCTTAGGAATACTACCGGCACATTGAACCACACCAGAAAGGCAGAGGGAGATTAGGGAAGTAAACAAGTGGCTGAGGAGCTGGTGTAGTAAGGAGGGGTTTGGGTTCCTGGAGAACTGGGCCGACTTCTCAGTCAGTACTATAGAAGGGATGGACTGCACCTAAATGAGGAGGGTGCAGATCAGCTGGGAGTAAAGATGGCCAAAAAGTTAGAGGGGTTTTTGAACTAGGCAATGGGGGGAGGGCCCAGAGGTAGAGATAGTCAGCACGGAACATATTCCAGTGGGTAGTATTGGGGACATTAGTGGTAGGTTGACTAAAGCACATAAACCCATAAAGGTAAGTATAGTAACAAGTTCTAGTTGCAATCTCGGAACACCCAATAAGAGGATAGTATGCAACCTTTCTAAACTACGTGGCATGTTCACCAATGCCAGGATCCTGGCGCACAAGATGGGTGAACTAGAGATACTGTTGTACGAGGAGGATTTGGATTTTGTGGGAATTTCAGCGACCTGGTTCAACAGCTCTCATGATTGGCTGCCAACCATTCAAGGGTATACCCTTTATCGCAGGGATAGAGAGGGTTAAAAAAAGGGAGGGGTATGCCTATATATCAAGAATAATGTACAAGTGAATGTGAGCGATGACGTCACTAAGGGAGCTAGGGAAGAGGTAGAATCCTTATGGGTAGAGCTCCAAAGGGATGAAGCTAAGGGGAAAATAATACTGGGAGTATGCTATAGGCCCCCTAACTGAGGGAGGAGGGGGAAGACGGATCTCCTATCACAAGTTGGATTAGCAGCGAGGATGGGAAGTGTTATCATAATGGGGGATTTTAATTACGCAGACATAGACTGGGCGAAGGGAACCACGCATTTGTCTAAGGCTCTCCAGTTTCTAGATGTCTTGCAGGACAATTTCATGGTTCAGATGGTAGATGGACCAACTAGAAATAAAGCGTTACTGGATCTACTGATTACCAACAAAACCATCCTGACAATTGATGTGGAAATAGGGGGCAATTTAGGAAACAGCGATTACAGTTCAATTGGCTTCAGTATAAACCACACAAATAGGAAACATTAGAGGAATATAAAGACAATGAATTTCAAAAGAGCCAACTACCCTAAATTATGAACCTTGCTAGAAGGCATGAATTGGGATAAAATCTTAGGAACAAAGAACATGGGGGAGAGATGGGTTTGCTTTAAGAGCATATTAAATAAGAGCATTAGCCAATGCATCTTATTGAGTAATACATTTAAAAGAGCAAACAAAAGTCCTGGATGGTTTAACTCCAATGTAAAAATGCATATAAAAACAAAGGAGAAGGCCTTTAAAAAGTACAAGGTTGAGGGATCATCATCAGCATTCAGACTTTATAAAAAATTCAACAAGAAATGTAAGGGTGTAATTAGGACGGCTAAGATAGAAAACGAAAGACACATAGTGGAGGAGAGCAAAAAAAAATCCCAAGAAATTCTTTAAGTATGTAAACAGTAAAAAAGAGAGGACAGACCATATTGGACCCATAAAGAATGAGGAAGGACATCTGGTTACAAAGGATGGGGAGATGGTGAAGGTATTGAATTTATTCTTCTCCTCAGTCTTCATGAGGGAATTGGGGGGCTTCAGTAAACAAGACTGCAGTGTTTATGCTTATGACACATCACAGGAAGCACCTCTATGGTTAACAGAGGACAAAATTAAAATTAGACTTGGGAAACTTAAAATGATTAAATCACCAGGACCAGATGGCTTGCATCCAAGGGTACTTAGGGAACTCAGTCAAGTAATTACCAGACCATTGTTCCTAATTTTTACTGACAGTCTACTGACTGGAATGGTACCAGCTGACTGGAGATAAGCCGATGTAGCACCGATATTTAAAAAGGGCCCAAAATACTTCCCTGGGAATTACAGACCAGTTAGCCTAACATCAATAGTATGCAAGCTCTTGGAGGGGATGATAAGAGACTATATACACAAGATTTTAGTAATGAGAATGGTATCATTAGCAGTAATCAGCATGGATTCATGAAGAATCGTTCTTGCCAAACCAGTCTATTAACCTTCTATGAGGAGGTGAGTTGCCATCTAGCTAAAGAAAGGCCCGTAGATGTGGTGTATCTGGATTTTGCAAAAGCATTTGACACAGTTCCCCATGAATGTTTACTGTACAAAATAAGGTCCGTTGGCATAGACCATAGGGTGAGTACATGGATTAAAAACTGGCTACAAGGGCGAGTTCAGAGGGTGGTGATAAATGGGGAGTACTCGGAATGGTCATGGGTGGGTAGTAGGTTCCCCCAGGGTTCTGTGCTGGGACCAATCCTATTTATTTTGTTCATAAACAACCTGGAGGATGGGCTCAACAGTTCAATCTCTGTATTTGCAAATGATACTAAGCTAAGCAGGGCAATAACTTCTCCTCAGGATGTGGAAACCTTGCAAAAAGATCAAACAAATTAATGGGGTGGGCAACTACATGGCAAATGAGGTCTAATGTAGAAAAATTTTAAATAATGCATTTGGGTGGCAAAAATATGTAATCTATACACTGGGGAGAGAACATCTGGGGGAATCTAGGATGGAAAAGGACCTGGGGGTCCTAGTAGATGATAGGCTCAGCAATGGCATGCAATGCCAAGCTGCTGCTAACAAAGCAAACAGAATACTGGCATGCATTAAAAAGGGGATTGACTCCAGAGATAAAATGATAATTCTCCCGCTCTACAAGACTCTGGTCCAGCCGCACCTAGAGTATGCTGTCCAGTTCCGGGCACTAGTACTCAGGAAGGATGCAGTGGAAATGGAGCGAGTACAAAGAAAGACAACAAAGCTAATAAAGGGTCTGGAGGACATTAATTATAAGTAGGGATGGGTTGTCTGTTCAGGTCGAACATGAGTTCGACTCAAACATTGGCTGTTCGCCCGTTCGCTGAATAGCAAACAATTTGGGGTGTTTGCGGCAACATCCTTTAAAAGTCTATGGGAGAAATCAAAAGTGCTAATTTTAAAGGTTAATATGCAAGCTGTTGTCAAAAAAAGTGTTTGGGGACCTGGGTCCTGCCCCAGGGGACAGGTATCAATGCAAAAAAAAGTTTTAAAAACGGCCGTTTTTTTGGGAGCAGTAATTTTAATAATGCTTAAAGTGAAATAAGAAAAGTGAAATATTCCTTTAAATGTCATACCTGGGGGGTGTCTACAGTATGCCTGTAAAGTGGCGCATGTTTCCTGTGTTTACAACAGTCCGAGAGCAAAATGATATTTCTAAAGGAAAAGAAAGCCATTTAAAAGTACTAGCTGTAGCGACGGCAGCTATAATGAATTGTCGGATCATAAAAGTAATTGAAAAAAATGGCCTGGGATTCCACCACAGTGCATTACCAGGCCCTTTGGGTCTGGTATGAACATTAAGGGGAACTCCTACCCAAAATTAAAAAAAAAAATGCTTGGGGGTCCACCCAAATTCCATACCAGGCCCTTCAGGTCTCGTATGGATATTAAGGGGAACCCATGCCAAATTTAAAAAAAAATGGCGTGGGGTCCTCCTAAAAATCCATACCAGACCCTTATCCGAGCACACAACCTGGCAGGCTGTAGGAAAAGAGGGGGTTGAGAAAGTGGCCACCCGGTTACGTAATGGGTGACCCACCCCCCTCTGACACCACTGGGGTCCCCTTGTTAAAGGGGGCTTCCAGATCCTGATAAGCCCCCCCGCCCCCATACCCCCACAACCACCGGGCAAGGGTTGTGGGGATGAGGCCCTTGTCCCCATCAACATGGGGACATCCTCCCCATTTTGAGGGCATGTTGCCTGGTACGGTTCAGGAGGGGGGGCGCTCTCTCATCCCCTCTCTTTTCCTGTGGCCTGCCAGGTTGCTGCCGGTGCTACCGCTAGTACTTTAGTATGCCTGTAAAGTGGCGCATTTTTCCCGTGTTTACAACAGTCCGAGAGCAAAATGACATTTCTAAAGGAAAAAAAGTAATTTAAAAGTACAAGCAGCTGAATCAATACAAATTTAAGTAGTTATATTAATTGCCCCCCCCCTCCCCCTATACTAAACACTTGGCTCCATGTCACCTCTCCAGTACTGTCCAGCATCACTCCACTTGCTTCCTTTCACAGGAGAAACTTAGAGCAGCGGATCCATAGGCTCCTGCTGCCATCAGTCATACTCCTGTGAGAAGGGAGCAGAGGTATGGCCTACCCCCACTGTGTATATCCATAGACACACACAACTTGTCACAGCACCCAAATGGGTGCCTCCTTAGCACCCAGCTTGTAGGGATGACAAGTTTTTTGTATAAACAAAGGATGTGGTTTGCCAAAAGTCAGTAAAGGTGAACAAACCCTTTAAAGTAGTATGCCTGTAAAGTGGAGCATGTTTCCCGTGTTTACAACAGTCCGAGAGCAAAATGACATTTTTAAAGGAAAAAAAAAGTCATTTAAAAGTACAAGCAGCTGAATCAATACAAATTTAAGTAGTTATATTAATTGCCCCCCTCCCTCCCCCTATACTAAACACTTAGCTCCATGTCACCTCTCCAGTACTGTCTCTGGCTCCAGCATCACTCCACTTGCTTCCTTTTACAGGAGAAACTTAGAGCAGTGGATCCATAGGCTCCTGCTGCCATCAGTCATACTCCTGTGAGAAGGGAGCAGAGGTATGGCCTACCCCCACTGTGTATATCCATTGACACACACAACTTGTCACAGCACCCGAATGGGTGCCTCCTTAGCACCCACCTTGAAGGGATGAAAAGTTTTTTGTATAAACAAAGGGTGTGGTTTGCCAAAAATCAGTAAAGGTGAACAAACCCTTTAAAGTGGTTTTAAACCCTTTTAAGGGTTAGAATAAGGCTTACCTATAGGTAGTGGAAATATCGTCTAAACGTGCGCCATTTAGGAGATATTTCACTTGTCATCATTGGCACATGCGCTATGAAGAAACGGACCACCGTGCCGTTTCTTCCCCCAGCGTGTGCCATGACAGATGGCTCCCGCGCGCATGCACGGGAGTGACGTCATGTAAATCCAGCCAGTCACAGAGCAGGAGTCCGCGTCCCCCGGAGGGAAGAGGGGCAAAGATGGATGTGCCCTCACAGGGGAGAACGTAAGCTTCATTTGCAGGTAAGTGTCATATAATGGGTTAGTATACAATGCATAATAGCCCATTATGCTTTTAATTTGCAGGCCTTGCGGGGAGCAAAAGAGGAAGTAAAACCCATCTGGGTTTACTTCCTCTTTAATGTTTCATTGAAAGTGTAACTCCACTTTAGTACGAAAAAAAAATAGCTAATGAAAACGAAATATATAGATAGCATATACAATTGCAACACAAATCATATTGTAATGAATTTGTATTAAAATGTACCTTTCCTTTTCAATCTGCAGCGCTGCAATTTTCTGCAAAGTGCAAAGCAATATGGCAACCTGGAGGCGTTCTGCACACATATGATGCCCACTAGAAATGTAATTTCCTGCTTGTGTGATTGGCTCACTGATTTTCCCAGAAGTCTGCGCTACAATACAAGTCAGATTTTGGGCAGCCCCGCAACAAAAATCACATTTTTATGAGCTACCCCCAAAGGAATGCAGACCCTGCAAATTGTTTTAAGAACAACAACATGTAATGTAAAATTGCTTTATAATGTGAACTATATATATGCATTATACCTTTCTATCCAGCAGGCGACAATGCAGTGTTATAATATGTATTCTATGGTAAGGTAATCAGAGGAAGTACCATCCTTATTGTGCTACATGTAGTTGTATGCTCCTTGTTCCTGTTCATGATAAAGATATCCTTCATGAAAGTAAAGTATTCTCTGCATACAACAAGCTTTCAGAGCATGATTTAATAACCTGCTAATAGGTTATAAGCCCAGATACCTAGGCATTGGAGAGGATACCCCAGTGCACCCAGCAGGCACCTAGGCACAAACCCAGCAAACCCAGAGCACCCAGCAGGCACTGGAGAGGATACTGTAAGTCTGTGAGTACTGTATACAAGCAGCTGAAGAATGGAAAGCGGTTCAGATGTGAAGTTTGCAATTTCTGAACAATGCCAATTACCAGCTGTGGAAGTTTAAACTGGGAGTGTTTCTCAACAAAGGATTTACTTGTGGCAAGTGCTGGATACAGACAGACCAACAGACAGAGAGACAGAGGACTGGGATAGGAAGGACAGACAGGCAAAAGCAGCTATAAGCTTACTAGTGGAAAGTGACCAGCTTATCTACATAAGAACAGAGAAAACAGCCAAAGATATGTGGACTCCATTACAGATACTGCATGAGCGTTCAAGCCCAAGCTCTTTCTACTAAGAAAGCTATATAAGATGAGATTAGAAGCAGGCCAGCAAATGAGTGACTACGTGAAGGCTATGCTAGGTCATAGTTCAGCTACGCGCCATTGGAGAGGACATCAAAGATAACCATATTGTTGCCCTGCTCCTCTGCAGCCATCTAGAGACATATACTGCCCTTATTAATGCTTTAGAAACCAGACCCCGAGCAGGAGCTGACACTGGACTATGTCAAAGAGAAATTAATAGATGAATACGACTGAAGGAATGAAAATACGCACCATGATGACAAAGCTCTTAAGATGTATAAAGGCACAAAAGCACAACAAAGAAAGTCTGTTTTCGCTAAAAAAAACGGCCACTTAAAAAACGACTGTTCTATCTGGAAAGCCAAGCAGCGAAAGCTAGTGCTATTCACAAAAGAAGGAGTCAAAGCAATCACAAAGGAAACTGCAGACACATCATGGAGTGGCAACTTTAAAGTAACACAAAGCGGCAAGCCACGTGGCTGGTGCAGGTGCATAGACTCAGGTGCGACAAGACACATGACTAGTGATGAGATCTTCTTCACAAACATTGATTACAGTGCAAAAGACAAAGTTTTCCTACCACTTCAGAAGGTAAGGGCCAGGGCTTCCTGAACTGCATTACACCACAAGGTAAGCAAAGTATCCTTGTAAAGAAAGTGCTGTATGTTCCAGAACTAAAAGGCAGCCATCTATAAGTGAAATGTCTTGCAAATAACAGTCTCATAGTTAAGTTCCAGTGTGATAAATGTACAATTCACAATAATAACCGATTCCTCGCAAAAGGAAAACTGGATGATCACCTATACAAGCTCATCACCACAGAACAGCAAGCCTATATAGTCACTAATGACCTACACAACAAATGTATTCACTTATGGCACAAGCGGCTGGGGCACAGAAGTCCAGAAGCTATACAGGACATTATAAAGAGAGGCTTATCAGAAGATTTGACAATAGAGCCTTGCAAAGTGCTCATGAAATGCAAGTGCTGTATTGAAGCAAAAGCCACACATGCTCCCCTTCCACAGACATTTAAAAAAAAAAAAACACCCACCCCCTACAGCTCATACACAGTGACGTATGCGGTCCAATGAAAACCCCCATGTGAAGCAGGAACAGATATCCACTGACTTTCATTGATGATTATTCCAGGTACACAACTACTTATCTGATGAAACAAAAGATTGGAACATCAGAGAAACTTCAAGAGTTCGTTGCTATGTCTAGCAACAAATTCCAACGCAAACAAGGAATAATACGCACGACTATGGGGGAGAATACATAAACAAAGAAGTGACCTCATACCTGAAGAGACAAGAAGTGGTACACCAAATGACCACACCATACACTCCTGAACAAAATGGTATAGCAGATAGGAAAAATCGCACTCTTATAGAAATGGCCAGGTGTATGTTGTCGGATACCAACCTACCTCACAAGTACTGGGGAGAAGTAGTCCTGACTGCAACCTACCTACAGAACAGACTATCCTCAAGAGCCATTCAAAATATTCCATTGAAATGTGGCATGGATTAAAGCTTAGCATAGGGCACATCAGAGTGTTTGGATGTAAAGCATATGCCTATATTCCAAGCGGAAAGCGATCCAAGCTGGAGAACAGCACCATAGAGGGCATTCTAGTAGGCTACAGCGAGCAAACTAAGGGTTACAGAATCCTACAATGTGAATTAAGTGAAAAAATCTGCGCGACACTAATAAATAAATGTATAAAACTGCTGCTCCCCTCAAAGAGTGATGTGCTCCTATTGACATGTGAAAAATTAGATGTAGGGGGCGCTATAATTGGTGGTAATTAATGACTAATTCTAATTGCTATACCAAACAGAAATAACATATAAAAGTGTTGACACAAATGAAGCCAATAAATGTAAAAAGGCGGCAGAAGAAGAATTAAAGTCACTTCAAGTAAATAAAACTTGGACACTCACAGAGCTCCCTCCTAACTGCAAAATTATAGGAAGTAAGTGGACTTTCAAAATAAAGTTAGACACAGAAGGGAATATCCACAAATACAAAGCCAGACTTGTTGCCTAATGGGTTACTGCCAGAAATTCGGTGAAGATTATGATGAAACATTTGCTCCCGTTGTAAAACACTCCACCATCAGAGCGCTTCTTAGCATTGCAGCTGGGAAAGGAATGCAAGTGAAACAACTAGACATTAAGACTGCTTTCCTATATAGAGACATTAAGGAGGACCTCTAAATGGAGCAACTACCAGGGTTTGAGCAAGGAGACAACCTTGTGTGTAAACTTCAGAACTTTACTTGGTCTTAAGCAATCTGCAAGGATGTGGAATGAGAAAGTGAACAAAGTACTTACTAGAGAAGGATTTCTCAAGAAGTAAAGAAGACCCCTGTCTCTACTCCAAGAATCAAGAAGACAGATGGATATACATCATTATCTATGTCGATGACATTATAACTCTTTGATTTCAAAATGTTCTTTCAGCTTGTGAACAAAAAGGTAATTACAATCAGATAGTTCATAACCTGAAAGAACATTTTGAACTCAAAGAGCTAGGGAGCATTAGCTACTCTCTGGGAATCCAAATAGGGAGAGAAGAAGATGGAAATTATCTACTCAACCAATCTCAGAAAATCTCGGAAATCTTGGAACAATTCCATATGCAAAATACAAAGGAAGTGAAAACTCCTATGGAACCAGGCTATCTAAAAAGCAATGAAACAGAAAACTTGCTACCCAACAATGATATGTATCACAGAGCAATCGGTAAGCTGCTATATGTTGCCACTGTGACAAGACCAGACATAGCCACAGAAGTAAGCATACTGTTCAGGAAAGTCTCAGTTCCCTGTTAGCATAACTGGAACGCAATAAAAAGAGTGATTCAATACCTCAAAGAAACAATCCAGATGAAGTTATGGCTACCAGCAACATCAAATCCAAAACTGGTCAGGTATGTGGGTGCTGATTGGGCTGGGGACTGCACAGACCGCAAATCCACAAGTGGATTCATCTTCCAGTATGGGGAAGGAACCATAAGTTGGTCTAGTCAAAAGCAAACAACTGTTGCTCTATCTTTAACTGAAGCAGAGTAAATTGCAGCAGCATACACACATCAAGAAGCGATATGGATTTGTCAACTTTTTGAAGACAACCAGGGATGTATAAAACGTACGCAATCAGAAAGGGTCAATCCTAGGACCAAACACATCAATGTCAAGTATCACCTACTGAGGGACAATCAAGAGCAAGGTGTTATTGACATTCAATACTGCCCATCAGCCTTTGTTTAAGGAATGTCATAGTTATTTCCATAAGAAGCTGAATATAATTCGACGAAGCACATGCTGTTGAGAAGGGGTGTTGGAAGAACAACAACATATAGTGTATAGTTGCTTTATAATGTGAAATATTATATATATATATATATATATATATATATATATATATATATACACATATATATCATATATATACATATATATATATATATATATATATATATATATATATATATATATAGTTGTGCTCATAAGTTTGCATACCCTGGCAGAATTTATGATTTCTTGGCCATTTTCCTGAGAATATGAATGATGACACAAAAACTTTTCTTTCACTCATGGTCAGTGTTTGGCTGAAGCCATTTATTATCAATCAACTGTGTTTACTCTTTTTAAACCATAATGGCAACAGAAACTACCCAAATGACCCTGATCAAAAGATTACATACCTCAGTTATTAATATCGTGCATTGCCCCCTTTAACATCAATGACAGTTTGAAGTCTTTTGTGGATGAGGTTCTTTATCTTCTCAGATGGTAAAACTGCCCTTTCCTCTTGGCCAAAAGCCTCCAGTTCCTGTAAATTCTTGGGTTGTCTTGCATGAACTGCACGTTTGAGATCTCCCCAGAGTGGCTCAATGATATTGAGGTCAGGAGACTGAGATGGCCACTACAGAACCTTCACTTTATTCTGCTGTAGCCAATGACAGGTCGACTTGGCCTTGTGTTTTGGATCATTGTCATATTGAAATGTCCAAGTATGTTCCATTCACAGCTTCCTGGCTGATGAATGCAAATTTTCCTCCAGTATTTTTTGATAACATACTGCATTCATCTTGCCATCAATTTTGACCAAATTTCCTGTGCCTTTATAGCTCACACATCCCCAAAACATCAGCAAACCACTTTCATGTTTCACAGTAGGAATGGTGTACCTTTCATTATAGGCTTTGTTGACTCCTCTCCTAATGTAGTGTTTATGGTTGTGGCCAAAAAGCTCAGTTTTGGTCTCATCACTCCAAATAACTTTGTGCCAGAAGGTTTGAGGCTTATCTCTGTGCTGTTTGGCGTATTGTAAGCGGGATACTTTGTGGCATTTGAGTAGTAATGGCTTTCTTCTGGCAACTTGACCATGCAGCCCATCTTTCTTCAAGTGCCTCCTTATTGTGCACCTTGAAACAGTCACACCACATGTTTTCAGAGAGTCCTGTATTTCACCTGAGGTTATTTGTGGGTTTTTCTTTGCGTCTCAAACAATTTTCCTGGCAGCTGTGGCTAAAATTTTAGTTGGTCTACCTGACCGTGGTTTGGTTTTAACAGAACCCCTCATTTTCCACTTCTTGATAAGAGCTTGAACACTGCTGATTGGCATTCTCAATTCCTTCAATATCTTTGTATATCCCTTTCCTATTTAATACAGTTCAACGACCTTTTCCCACAGATCCTTTGACAATTCTTTTGCTCTCTATGACACAGAATCCAGAAACGTCAGTGCAGCACTGGATAAAACATGCAAGGGTCTGTCAGGAGTCCAGAAACTCATTACAGGCAAATAGATCACAGGTGAGGATGGTTGCCTTTAATAGCCATTCAAACCCCCTTTGTGTCAATTTGTGTGCATGTTATCAGGCCAAAATCACCAGGGTATGTAAACTTTTGATCAGGGTCATTTGGGTAGTTTCTGTTGCCATTCTGATTTAGAAAGAGTAAACACAGGTTGATTGATAATAAATGGCTTCAGCCAAACACTAACCATGAGTGAAAGAAAAGTTTTTGCGTTATCATTCATATTCTCTGAAAAATGGCCAACAAATCATAAATTTGGCCAGGGTATGTAAACATATGAGCACAACTGTATATATGCATTATATATGCATTATACCCTTCTGTCCAGCAGGTGGCACTGCAGTGTTTTAATATGTATTCAGAGAAAGTACCATCCTTATTGTGCTACATGTAGTTGTATGCTCCTTTTTCCTGTTCATAATTAAAATATCCTCCATGAAAGTAAAGTATTCTCTGCATATAACAAGCTTCCAGAGCATGATTTGATAACCTGCTAATACAAATTGCATCACTAGAACCCTAGAAGTGCAGCAGCTGATTGATATTTATAAAGTTACTTTAACGCACAATCATTTTGCATATGGCAACAGACAAACAGCTATTTTTTCAGAATATCAAAAGTCTGTTAACATCCTTGCAATATACATTGATCACCCAGAGGGGAATGTTTTTTTCTCAACAAAAGTGGAGTTACTCTTTAAAGAATAGATTACCGTATTAACTGCTATTTGTATCTGTCTGTGGTTAATCTTACAATCTTAGTGTTAAAACCAAATGCATACGAGGAATGAAATTTCTATCCACAAACACATATACAGTATATATATATATATATATATATATAGTGTATTTCTGCATTTTTTTCTAGCTTTTCCTTTTCTGGGCTCCAGCTGTAGTTTCAAATGTACAGATATATCTTAGATTCCATATTGCAGCTTTGCGTTTCAGGAAAGGAACTCTTCGAACAGCTGGGATCTGAAGAGTATTTCACATTACAAAACGTGACCTTTCAAAGCCAAAATTGCATTTGAAAGCTGAGCTGCCTATCTTCTCTCTCTGTAAAACACAAGTTCTCTCTTGCTCCCTGACCCATCGTACCACAGATACATCCCTAGTGTCGTCCACAAACATTTACAAATTTCATCACTGTCAGGAAAAGCAGGAGAGTGCCGTATGATTTGTTATTTAATTGGAGACTCCTGGCGGGAATAGCATGCACCCAGGAAGGCCCAAGCAGACTCCCAGAAGCAAGTTTGTCTTGTAGATACAGGATCAGCAACAAAGGGAATAGGATAGGTCTGAATACATAATCTGATTTTAGATGGAAAGATATTAAAGAGTCTTTGTGTGAATGACAGCTCTACAACCAAATTCTGCTTTTTCATGGATCCCCGCAGGTAAAATATCCCTGTGATTACCCAGTAATTCATTCTATTGTATATGCATTAGCTTTTCATTTTGTTCATGTCTATCTTTGTATCTCCATTTTAACTGTTCCTCAGCAGCCTTGTTACTCCTCTCATCGAAGTTAAGTGGCCAGCATATCTCCCTAAGTGCTCCAAAATCCTTGATAGGAGATAGTAAAAGAATCATGTGAAATTTGATTAAATAGTATAAGATGATTTAATACAAATATACAGCGGCTCTAAATTCCTTTCTCCTGGGGGCTGGGTTAGTATAAAGTTAAAGCATTTAGAGATGGGCAGCATAGAATGATTTCTCCTTTAAGAACCTCTGTTCATTTACGATGCAATTGAAGGTCTTTCAATTTTGTCGTGGTCATTTTTCCCACTAACAGCCTCTAAAGCTGATGATTCATTCTCCACTAAAAGGAACAGCAGATGAACAGACAGCCCAAGTGCCTCAATATATTTTTACTTGCCCTCTTCTCCTACAGGGCTATTTCATGTGTACTACAGTGTACTCAACTACCTTCAGTGGATTAACACAATTCAGTGTCATAAATAACACACAGAAACCAAAAAATAACATGGAAGGATCTGAAGAGTAGTAAAAGAAGAAATAGTCATGTAGACAGGGTGTAGGGAGAAGTGGACAAAGCAGGAAAGCTTACCAAAAAAGAAATTCCCGATAGAAAGCAACTGAGCTTCAAGTTTGAAAATTACTTGCTAAGCTATTGCTAGACTTGCCAGGCTTCACAAGTTTGTTGCACAGTTGCAGCAAGTCCACATTGCATGACTCCAGATCAACTTTCTTTGCAAACCTTCTGCAAGTCTGCTGCAAGTTCTGGTTTGGTTATGTTGTGCATTCCATCATAGGGGCTGAATTTTCACGCTGTAGACTTGCAGAGCTCTTGCTGTAGACTCACCACTGCAACTTTGCTATTGCTAGAGACTTTTCAAATGCTCTCCAAGTGCACAACTTACCAATGAAAATGTGCAGCAAGTTAAGAAAACTTACAGTTCAATACTGCCACAAATTTGTGGCAAGTTATCCTTGCTATCTGGGATGCTAATTGCACTGTCTCTATGAACATGTAAATAGAGGAATCGTGGCTGCACAGTTCTATGCACCTTGCATTAGAGCGCAGTTCAATTCACAAAAATAGGTATGTGGTCAGATAAACATGGTGTTATCGACCTCTATTTTCCTAGTCTAACTTCAACTTTTCTGTTACAGCAGCCGAGCAGGGTGACAAATTAGACTATGCAATTCAATAGGTAGAGTTAGATCCAGTTCCTGGTCTGACACACCCTCTACCCTTCTTTATAATAGAAGTCTGTGTGAGGACACTGGTGATAAGCAGTGTGGCTGTTACTGGTGCTTCCAGCATAGAGCGCTGAAGCGTTAGACCAGAAAAAAACATTTTCAGTGAGGGAGGGAGACATTTTTTTGAGGCAATTCCTGGCAAAACTCACAAAGCATAACATGTAAAGGTACAGGGCTGCAAAAAAATAAAAATGTAAGACTTCAGATGGTATTTAAATAATTATTGCAAACGTGTGCCTATATCCAGAACAGGAAGTCTGGGGATGTAACAAACAATGCTAAGTAAGTGTCTTAGCAGGCAGCATATACAGGAGAGCAGCACGGAGGGTATGGCAATGGGTGGTATATTCAGGGTGGAGCGCGGAGGGTATGACAGAGGGCAGTATGTGCAGGAGAGGAGTGCAAAGGGTATGATAGAGGGCAGTATGTGCAGGAGAGGGGTGCGGAGGGTATGACAAAGGGCAGTATGTGAAGAAGAGGGGTGCAGAAGGTATAACAGAGGGCAGTATGTACAGGAGAGGAGTGTGGAGGGTATGACAGAGGGCAGTATGTGCAGGAGACGGGTGTGGATGGTATGGCAGAGGGCAGTATGTGCAGGAGAGGGGTGCGGAGGGTATGACAGAGGGCAGTTTGTGCAGGAGATGGGTGCAGAGGGTATGATAGAGGGCAGTATGTGTGGAGGTTAAGAGTGGGCAGAATGTGCAGAAAATGGGTATGAAGGATATCAAAGTTTGCAGCATGTAAAGGAAAAAAATGTGGGGGTGTGAGATGTGTATGAAAGCAGGCAGTATGTGCAGGAGAGGAGTGCAGGGGTTTGACATTGGGAAGTATTTGCAGAAGAGGAGATGGAAGGCAATAAGGTTGAATGGGACTGACCTATTTATTTAGAACAGGTAAAGTCATTCTGCTTCTATCATTCAGAAATGGTATACATTTTAAAATATCTGGCATGCATCCTTCTATGCATGTCTACACCTCTCAGAGTGTGCAGATGTCTTCATTCACAATCCTAGAGTAGTGGTGTAGTGTCTCACATATATTATTATTACCTACATATAGGGGGATATGCCAGGGTCCCACTAAAATGTTTTAAATACAAATTACTCGACTTACTGACTTTTTTTAGCAATAGTTTATACCTGAAGATAGTTAAAGGATGGCACAAAAGTGTATGAGGTGTGGATTACCCACCATTTAAAGGGGTATTTTCTTCCTCCTACATCCAATGAATTACTTATTTTTGACAAATATATTGAGTAATTCAAGTAATTTGTATTTTAATATAATATGCATTAGTTTTAAGAAGTAGCCCTGGGTACAGGGTATATTATTATAAGGTAAAAATCTTCACAAATTAAAATACACCTGTAGTGCTCACTCTCTAAAGGGCCCGCTGATTTGGCCCCAAGGTTCTTTCCCCAGTAGGTCCTCTAGCAGGCAGACACATGGTCTCAGCTACTCCTCTGGCTCAATGATCAGTCTATGGATATTCCTTTTCCTGCTTTTATTGGAATCTCACACACCGGTTTGTACTCACTAATGTCCTTGGATTATTGGGTGCCTCTTTCTAACATTTTCCAGACACCTCTCCTGTGACTTCCCAAAACAAAGTCCCTCAGTCAGCTCCAGCAAAGTTCAGAAGAGTAGGCCTCCCAGCTAGCATAGCTGGGGCCTCGATGAGCAATAGAAAAGCACATTTGGACTGCCCAGCCCTTCAGGCTGGGATCTCCTCAGCCTGGACAAGACCCCTTCTCTTTCCAAACTATTTATGCTCCCTCCCAGTCAACATGTGGGCACCCTCCTCAAGGGACTGGCGGGGATTGCATGAATATGCAGCTGCTGCTTTAGGTTTCTGTTAAGGAAATTTGTAAGTTCTATATATAATTGTATTCTATTTTGTGTGTTTTGCACACTGCCCTCACTGTGCACACTGCACTAATAATGTTTTCAGTACATGTTTGCATTCTTTTGAGTCCTGATTAGAATTAGCCTGCCTATGTAACGCCCCTTGTTACCATAAACGTACAATTGTAATATTAATGTCATACCTACGTAATCATGTGTATAAAAACCTTCAATTGCGTCACAATAAAGCAGAACAGTTATTTGAAAAGATGCTGAGCGTATCTTTTGTGTCTGTTCCCTACTGCAGTAGTTATTATTAATTTGGAACCACTAATAAATACGAGGATAGTGGTGTCCAGCTCAGGTGGCAAGCCAGCCAGGAGGAGGATTTGCAGGTGACCCTGGGTATCTGAAATGAGGAGCTTGAGACGATCCGGGAATTTTTGATAAATCAGCTGGCTGAGGTAAGCCTTTTGCTTACATTTGAGTTATCAGACTTCCCTGATCGGTAAGACATTTTCAGGATAAAGGGTACCCATTTTACTCCCCTTAATCAAACTGTATTGATTGGTGGTTATATGTTACGTTGTCACTGTCTACTGTCCATAGATAGTTATAGATAAGAAAGGGAAGAATAGTGCTGTTCACAGGTATATGTAGTACATCTGCTAGATAAAGTAGTTTAGAGGCAAGAGGATATAGGCACACGTAGAGAAGACTGTGTCACGGAACGTCCCACACTCCGCTTGAGTGCTTCCGTCAGTATACTGCTTCCTAAGTTCTGGAACACGAGTCCAATGGATCTGGCTATAGGAACCCCCAAGAACTAGACAACACCAGTCTTGGAGTAAATCAGGACTAACTCTTTATTTGAGATCTCACACACATTTATACACCAGGCTGACTCAAAGCTAACCTAATTAACATGAGCTAATTTACTAAAACATTTACCCAGACCAGATGACAGACTTGTGGGCACCAAGCTTCACACAGTAGTATAAACACAATAGCTGGAGCTAATTACAATTAACAATACAAACAAAACCTAATTAACCTAATTAACATGAGCTCCAATAGGAGTCGTCCCATCTCCCACATTGTATAGAGGACAATGTGATCAGCTCATTCAATTAACATACATTACCATAAACATCAACACAGGGTTAATTAAAACAAACAACAATGAGTTGAATACCCTTAGAACCTAGACTAAACTTATTTACATTAAACACATTATAGCTGACATCAGACAGGTGAGTGGAGTTGATGACATTAGTATCTCCTCACAGGATGTGTCCCAACAGTATAATTCAGTCTTATCATTCTAATATGGCATATAACGGGTTCCAGAGTCTGTGTGTTTTGGGGGGACATGGAGCTGAATCCAAAGTAACACCAACCCCAGGGTCCCCAGGCATACAGCTCACAGAGAGCACCATTCCCCCAAATGCTAGGGCCCATTATCGATGGGCAAGAGGCTTGCGTTCAGTCCCCTCCAATAGCCTCTGTCCCGGGTGAGTCTGTCACAGACTGGCCAGTCATTATGGGCATTAAATTAAGTAAGGGAATGAAGGGTAAGAGACCCTCAAAAATGCCCAGCGCAAGAGGAGCGCTATAAAATATATGAAAGGAAGGTGCAGTTCCGCCTATACTGAGCCCTTAGATTAATGGTTAAAGTGGACAGGGATCCACAATGGGTAACTGGGTTACCAAAGTCCACAGGGATTAAGAATCATGCAAAGTAAACAGCTAGAGATACAGCTATCTATGTGAGCAGGATGGATCAAGGGTGACAATTAACAATAGACAGAAAGGGACATTCTGATGTTAAGTTGTGGGATGAATTTGGGGTCAGGCACTACAACTAGTAAAGTCATAACAGAGAAATGAGAGGTAAAACAGAATGCTTTATATGTTGTCAGAGAGGGAAGATGGGATGAGCATTATGGCTGCACATCTGATCATAGAATCAGAGAAGCTAGAGTATGTGAAGTATAGGATTACAATACATGGGATGCAAAGGATATCAGAACAAATTAAGGAAAGCAGAATTTAAGCAGGGAAATATTAAAGAGTTAAAAGAAAGTGAGAGAATGATATGCATCTGTTGTGTACAAATGGGAAAAATGTAAGTGATTTTAGAGAGATGTTCGTGTATGTGTGTGTCATGTATGCAGATGTGACCCTCTCCTTTGCGCTCTCATGAAAGAATGTAGCTGGGATGAGAGGTCAGTGATAAACTGCAAGGACACCATGCCAATTTCAGTTTTTTAGACAAAACATTTATAACAAAATGTGTCGGGTTAATTAATCTAATGATAAACAATGTGATCACAATTATTTTGAATCTGTTTTCCAAACATGGTAAAATGAAGGTTACATTTAACGGTGTATTGCACAAATTGAATATCCTTTGATAGTGGAAAATTACCTCCTTTAACCACTTGCTTACCGGGCACTTAAACCCCCCTCCTATCCAGACCAATTTTCAGCTTTCGGCGCTGACGCACTTTGAATGACAATTGCGCGGTCATACAACACTGTACCCAAATGAAATTTTTATCATTTTTTCACCACAAATAGAGCTTTCTTTTGGTGGTATTTGATCACCTCTGCGGTTTTTACTTTTTATTAAAAAAATTTTAAAAACTGATTTTTTTTTTAAAAAAAAGTTTATTTTTTTATATTTTGTTTTAAAAAATTTTAAATGGGTAATTTTTCTCCTTCATTGATGTACGCTGATGAGGCGGCAGTGATGGGCACTGATAGGCGGCAGTGATGGGCACTGATGGGTGGCAGTGATGGGCACTGATGGGTGGCAGTGATGGGCAGCACTGGCAGGTGGCACTGATTGGCACTACAGGTGGGCATTGATAGGTGGCACTTGTGGGCACTGATAGGTGGCACTTGTGGGCACTGTTAGGTGGCACTGTGGGCACTGTTAGGTGGCACTGTGGGCACTGTTAGGTGGCACTGTGGGGCACTATTAGGTGGCACTGTGGGCACTATTAGGTGGCACTTTTATTGGGTACTGATGAGGCAGATGTGCCTCTTCCACTTGGGGACCGATGTCCCTCACATCCGATCCGGTGATCGGCTTTTTTTTCTACTCGCGCTGTCAGCGTGAGTAAAAAAAAAAAAACGATTACCGATCTTTTGTTTACATCATGTGATCAGCTGTCATTGGCTGACAGCTGATCACATGGTAAGGGGCCGGGACCGGCCCCTTACACAGATCGGTGATCAGCCGAGTCTCAGTGACTCGGTGATCACAACGCGCCCGGCGCGCGCCCTGCAGGGCGCGCGCAGGGAGCGTGCACAGGGGAGGACGTCATATGACGTCCTCCCGGGAATGTAGGTCCGCGCTGTAGCCGTCATTCGGCTATAGCGCGGATGCCAGGTGGTTAAGGAAATTCATCTGTGGATATATATTAGTATTAGGGTGTGATTTTGAGATTATCATTTCAGTATTAATTTCTTAATTTTAAATAGCTATATTGCAACTGCTTTAGACAACCTTTGGTTGGAAATGAAATCCAGGTTATTGGGGAAATTTGTAAGATGGGATTAGTTTAGTTTAAGATAACAATTTTATAATTTTACATTTATACAATAAGCCCTTATTGAGAGGAAAAAAAAAGATTAAGATGAGGTTGTTATTTGGAATACAGCTGCCATAATATTTAAAAAAGCCAAGATGGATGGGATACATAAGAAGTTTTTCTACAAAAATGAAATCTAAAGGTCTGGTAATAAATTGATATGCGGTCTATGATGTGAGAGTAATAATAAATAAAATTTAAATATAACACACTCATCACATCAAGTCCACACACCCTGTTAGGATAGATGCCACCTGCAGCCAATTGTATAGTTTTTGATGTGGCTGAGAGCTTTCTGGTCCATCATATACAGATTGGTCCTTTTGCTTTTATTTATTTTTATTTTTGAAATCCAAAGCAGAATGTGTGGATTGTGAAATGATGTGCCCCTTTTCCTTGTAAGTGCAGTGGTATAAGCAAAAGAATATTTTGGATTTATGGACATCTCAGCATGACCGCAGGGTATTGGTATCATTTATTATAATATTGCCAGGAAAAAGGTGTCTTTTTGAAACATGAAACTGAAATTCTTACACAAAGAGCATTGTAGAAAACAAGCCATTGTAATATATTTATGCAAGCTGGACCCAGTAATGAAGGGTTCACCCCGATATATCAGAGCTGTAGCTTTTATGCAAAGTTGCTATTAGACAAAGTTAGACATTATTTTGATCAAATATTTAATTTTTAATGGTCCCACATTCTTCGCAGCAAATATACAGCTAACTAAATGTTTGTGTAATCAAAGGTTCAAAATATGAATTTGTTTTGTTTGTTTATATACAAATCTAACAATGAAAAACGTGTACATTTGAATCCAGCCACCTTATTGCCTCTATTGAAGGAGGCTGGAGACAAAGGAAGCCACATGTGCTAAATTGATGACGTAGGAATCAGCTGCTGAGAGCCTAGTGCAGGACACACTCCCTGAAGACCCAGATATTTCATGCCAATCACTCTTTTCCCTCCAGCTTGACACATGGACTGTGTCATCAGTCACAAGCAGTTATGGCTGCCTTAGTAAATGAGCATGGGATAGAGCCAGGGTTCACCACAGTTGTTTTTTTTTATATAACATACCACTTCTTGTTTTAATTGTTACCAAAGGTGTTACCAAAAGCTGAACATCCCCTTCAGAGATTACAAAAAGATATATCCGGATCCCAAAGTCAGGATCTTACGAGTATGCATTTTGTCTGTATGGACATGTTTTCTGGATGTCCAGTGGCAAATGCTACTGCAAAGGCCACAGTAAAAAGTGTTATCAGAAGAAGTTTGTAAGTACAGAGTGCAGAATCTACAGAGAGTAACAGAGGAAATAATTTTTATAGGAGAGTCCTTACTAGAAGTTTTGAGGTTTTATTTTTACACCCCCTACTGTCTACAATGTAGCGGAAAAAGTAGAGTAATGCCGCGTACACATGACCGGACTTTCTGGCAGAAAAGGTCCGACTGAATCATTTCATCGTATATTCCGATCGTGTGGGGGCTTTATCTGACTTTTTCTTTCGAAAATTCTGACGGACCTAGAAATAGAACATGTTTTAAATCTTTCCGATGGAGTCAATACCTATCGGGAAAACCGTTCGTCTGTATGCTATTCTGACGGACCAAAAACGACTCAAGGGCAGCTATTGGCTACTGGCTATTTAACTTCCTTTTTCTAGTCCCATCGTACATGTTGTACATCACCGCGTTCTAAACAATCAGACTTTGGTGTGATCGTTTGTATGCCAGTTTCAGTGGAACTCCGTCGGAACTCCGTCAGAAAAACCGTCAGAGTTTATTCTGACAGAAAAAAGGGTCGTGTGTACGCGGCATAAGAAACTAGAAAACTTTTGCCTGAATGTTTTCTTATATTTTATCAAGCCCCTATGGGGATGTTGGACTCTCTCCCTACGGGGATTTTGTTTGGGAGTGTGTTACTTGCTTTTATTTTGTCTCAGCAGCTGAAGTCCTCTATTCGGATCTCACAGAGAATGTTGCTGATCTTTTAAGGTTTTTGACAAACTAATTTATGTGTTTTCTCCCCAATTCCAGATCCTAAAAGTTTGGAAGGATCTAAAACTAAAGCCAGGTGATTTTTGGATTGTTAAGAGACATTTATATATAAGGACATGTTTGGAGACTCAATATAGCATCTATTTCATGTACAGGTGTGCAAAACTTGAAGGAAAAGTCACCTGTATCCACCCCAGACACTTTAAAACTAAATGACTAAATTAAAGAAATCTCTGTTTGATTTGTTTCCCTCTTGTCTAGGGTACTTTTTGATTCAATTAATTTAATTGTAAGGGATATATATATATATATATATATATATATATATATATATATATATATATATATATATATATAATGTGATTTGAAAAGTAGTTTAGCCATGTTGTAGCCATATCTGTCTTTTGTGCCTCCTCCATTTTATGTAGAATTGTCTGTGTTTACATATGCTGATAAGTCAACATGCCAACAATTAAGCTAGAAGGCCATTCTGGCCACAGGAGTGTACAGCCAGTACTCTGAAAATATGTCTTATCAATCATTTGTTTTTCACAATGAAAAGTCATTTTGTAATGAAAAACCTGCTCAGCTATTATTTTCTCCACAATGGAGTTTTTGCCCCTTTGGCCAGGACTACCTCCACCAGGTTCCAGGTTAAAGCTGATAGCAGGTATGGTTAGTGATCAAAATATTGATCAAAAGAGAGGAGACTGTTAAGGAAATTTGTAAGTTCTGTATAATTGTATTCTATTTTGTGTGTATTGCACACTGCCCTCACTGTGCACATGCCACTAATAATGTTTTCAGTACATGTTTGTATTCTTTCGAGTCCTGATTAGAATTAGCCTGCCTATGTAATGCCGCTTGTTACCATAAACATACGATTGTAATATTAATGTGATACCTACGTAATCATGCATATAAAAAGCTTCAATTGCATCATAATAAAGCAGAACAGTTATTTGGAAAGATGCTGAGCATATATTTTATGTCTGTTCCCTACTGCAGTAGTTATTATTAATTTGGAACCACTAATCAATATGAGGATAGGAGTTGCCTTTCTATAAAATGTCCAGCTCAGTTTCCCAACTCACTATTTCCCGAACTCTCCAGAAAGCAGGGGGATGCAGTCAATCCTGCAACCAGTGAGACATAATACAGATCAAAATAATCTCAAGCAGCTCAACTGATTACAGTAGAGCTAATAACTAAATTTATCTAACCTAGCACCTACCTAGGAGGGTGCTACACACCTAAAAAGGACTGTTACACAATAACCCTAGCTGGAATGGCTGGGCCTCTAGGATCACTTTAAACCTACAAGAGCGTAAGCTTCTATTATAATTCCCATACTACCAATAGCTAATAATCACATTAACATCATTGTAACACTTATGCCCCGTACACACGGTCGGATTTTCTGACGGAAAATGTGTGCTAGGACCTTGTTGTCGGAAATTCTGACCGTGTGTAGGCACCATCACACATTTTCCATCGGATTTTCCGACACACAAAGTTTGAGAGCAGGATATAAAATTTTCCGACAACAAAATCCGTTGTCGGAAATTCTGATCGTGTGTACACAAATCCGAAGGACAAAGTGCCACGCATGCTCAGAATAAATAAAGAGATGAAAGCTATTGGCCACTGCCCCGTTTCTAGTCCCGACGTACGTGTTTTACGTCACCGCGTTTAGAGCGATCGGATTTTCCGACAACTTTGTGTGACCGTGTGTATGCAAGACAAGTTTGAGCCAACATCCGTCAGAAAAAATCCTAGGATTTTGTTGTCGGAATGTCCGAACAAAGTCCGACCGTGTGTACAGGGCATAACAATGTTCACTATTAAATGAAGAACCACAGAGATTGGTCTTTCTTTCTTTACCAATGAGCAGTGGTATTCTCTGATTCTAAAAATGCTTGTTACCTGCTGATGCTCTTGCTCCAATAACTTGATGCACTAACCGGAGGTAAAGAAATCTGAAACTTCTTTGATTATAATTTGCTGCATGCCAGTTTCATTTTTTAAAACCCATAAATACTGAAGCCAGACAGAGCCAGAAAGCAAGTCAGTTATTGAAGGCAAAAAATGGTGGCCTTTATATTGCTATTGTGACAAGTGTAGCTTACAAAGTATTTGCTATTATGGTTCATCAGTGGTAAAAATCATCATGAGTAAAGCTCTATTGAGTATGTAAAGTTATACTATAGCTAAAGTTTTGTGGACACATGGTCATAACATCTTTATGAGCTTTTTGGATAACCCATTCCAAAACTATGGCTATATGGCATTACCCCATCCTTTTTAGCCTCCAATCTTCTGAGAAGACGTTCTACAAGGTTTTGGAGTATGTCTGGGAGTTTGTATCCAGTCAGCTAAAAAATATTTATGAGGTCAGGTACTATTGTTAGACAAAAAGACCTGGCTTATAATGGCCATTTTATTTCACCCCAAAGGTGTTCAATGGGCTTGAGGTCAAGCCTCTGCACAAGCCATTCAAGTTCCACCACAACAAAATTTGTTAACCTCCCTGGCGGTATGATTATTTCAGATTTTAGGTGCTGAAATAGGTACCATTATTTTGCATGGAAATTTGGCCTTTTATATTGTAGGCCTGTAATTCTTAGGAAAAATTCACTTAAATCTGTCCAAACCAGAGTCTAGTAGACATCTCGGGTATGATAAAGTTTGAAACACAAAATCATAAATTATAATATAATAAATAGCTATAAATAATAACAAATATTAATATAATAATAATAATACTTTTTATTCAATACATTTTAGTAAGTAATATATTCAAAAACACTGACATTTTTTTTTGGCCAAACAAGGGTGCAATATTAGTAGTCATGTTGCTTCAGTAAACTTCCCGGGTATGGAAAATTTTAAAACATGGTACAGCACTAAGTCCAACGTCACAGTCAGGACAGTAGAACCTGGTTTCTTTTCAGATTTTCCTTCCAGTGTTGTCATGCTTAGAGCAGCAAACCACACACATTCTTGTGGGTGCTGACTTCTTTTCCATTGGTGGAATGTGGTCCATAAAGTGACGACCAGTCAGGCGTCCAAGTTCACAACGCCAGCAGCACGACGTCCTGATTTATTTACAGTCGGTGTTTGGTGCTTGAGAAATATAACTAAAAAATAAAAGTGTAGCGCTAACGTGAAAACAATGAAAAAAAGGTCTATGAGGGTTTGGGATAGAGGAAAGTCAATCCACATAGGAAGAAGCGGGTACCCCCGTCCAATCTCAAACCTACAATGTAGATATGTGTATGTAGGTTTGAGATTGGACGGGGGTACCCGCTTCTTCCTATGTGGATTGACTTTCCTCTATCCCAAACCCTCATAGACCTTTTTTTCATTGTTTTCACGTTAGCGCTACACTTTTATTTTTTAGTTATTGTGCACAATTTTTGTCATATTGTAGTGTTGGCCGCTATCCTGATGTGTTAGATTGGCGCGGTATTTTACACACCCACTTGAGAAATATAAGTTGGGCAACTTTCCAAACAAAGTCCGCATGAACAACAAACTTGTCACTCTTTTTTTTTAGAAGAATGAAGGCATTCCACAGGCACTATTCAAGAAGATGCCTGAAGATTTTTTTGTAATTTTTTTTTGTTGCTTTCTCATGGCTGGATAAAATGTCATGGCCTGGTCAGCTCTGTCAACACCTCCCATGGTGTTGTTGTAGTCCATCACGACTTGTGGTTTCATTATGTCTTTTCCACCTTTTGTGTGTACCATGACAGTAGAGGTGTTGTGAATAGTATCATTAAGCACACATCTTTTTTTTGTCGCGCCATCTCAGTGCCATCATTTTGCCTTTCTGCCTGGCAACTATTTTTCCTGCCTTGAGCTTTTTTTTTTTTTTTTGTTTCATAAAGTTTTTATTGATTGAACAAATAAATGTAATACAACTTTGTCATATAAATGAAGTATAGTAAAGTCACATAGTCATCTGAGTAACATTTGGGTTAAAGTGGATTACACAAACAATAGTAATATCAAGATGATTTGGACAGTATTAATAACTATATTTAAAGCATATACATATTACATATTTAAACTTATTTGCTTAGTGAGTATTAAGGTGAATTAACTCATTATATGAGTATGGAGAGGTATGGAAAGGCAATAGAAAAATAATAGTAAAAAAAAAAAAAAAAAAAAAAAAAAAAAAGGGGGGGGGGGGGGGAAGGGGTGAATAAAGACTATTTATTTATTATAGTAGTCTAGTATTCTCTTTGGTTTTTCTGTGTATGTCTTGTTTTGGTGAAGGACTCTTTTTATTAATTAATTAATTAATAATAGCTTTGTAAGACTGTGAATTTTTGAATTCTGTGAATTCAATCCAGTTGTACCATGTTGATGTAAAATTAGAAATCCTCTCCTGAGAAATACTTATAAGTTCTTCTATCTTTTCTATATTGTTTATTCTCCGGAACCATTCTTTTTTCGATGGGATAGAGTTTGAGCGCCAGTGGCAAGGGATACAGTGTCTTGCTGCATTTATCATGAACATGGGTAAAGATTTTAAATATTGTTTTTTGGGGATTGAATTGTAGTGAAGGAGGTATTGTGCTGGATTAAAACTTATGTTCTCTGAAGTGAGTGAGGTAATGGTTTCATGAACCATTTTCCAAAAGTTTTGTATTAGGGGGCATGACCACCAGATATGGAGCATAGAGCCTTCTTCTTGTTTGCATCTCCAGCATCTGTCTGAGATGCTTGGAGAAATTTTGTGTAGTAGGGCAGGAGTTCTGTACCACCTGGTAATTATTTTGAAGCCACACTCCTGGGTGGCTACATTAAGAGATCCTTTATGAGCATGCATGTATATTGTTTCCCAATCCTCTTCTGAAAGAGATAAATCAAGCTCTTGTTCCCATACTTGGCACGACGCACTGGAGAACTCAGTTTTGTCCCCAAAAAGTGAATTGTAGAGAGTAGATATAATGTGTCTTTGTGGGGTTTTTCTTGTGCATAGTTCCTCTAACTTTGTGAGTTGTCTTGTCCATGATTGGGCTGTCTCATTCCTGGTCAAAAAATGTCTGATTTGCAAATAGTTCCACTGTGAAATTTGGTTAGGGTTGTTGTTTTTGTTTATTTCTTCTCTAGATAGAAGTCTCTTATTTTGAAAAAAGTCACTGACTAGAATTTCTTTATGCGGCCATGAATTTGCAAGGAAATTTTGTTCTAGTCCCGGGGGGAAGTCTGGGTTATTTCTAAGCGGTGTGAGGGGGCTAAGCCAAGGAGAGGAGTTTATTCTTTTAAAGGTGTTTCGAAAGGTTTCTAATGTGGGGCCTATTAGGGGGTGAGTTTTGATATCTTTTGAGTGATTTTTTGGATGAATCCATGGAAGAGATTTAAGCTGTTGGGAGAATTGTTTTTGTTCTAAAGATACCCAGTCTTTCACTGTGTTATGGATGTTCCAATCTACTATTCGAGCTAAAAGGGCAGCCTGGTGATATTTCTTTAGGTCAGGTAATGCAATTCCCCCCTTATTTTTGGGTAGATTTAATCTAGTGAATTTGATTCTGGGAGACTTGCCTTTCCATATGAAGGTAGAACAGGCTTTGCGAAAGGATTCAAAGAATGTCGTTGGTAGTCTGATGGGAATTGTTTGCATCACGTAAAGGAATCGGGGCAGAATTGTCATTTTTATTAGGGAAGCACGTCCAAACCACGATACGTTTAGTGAGTTCCATCTTTTTAAATCATCATGCGTTTCTTTTAGGATAGGGGTGAAATTAAGTTTAAAGAGATTATTTAGATTTGTAGGAATTTCAATTCCAAGGTATGTAATACTGTGTTTGGCCCATGAGAAGGAGAAGTTTTTTTGGCTAATTTGTACTGAACTTGGGGCTAGAGAGATATTAAGGGCATTAGATTTGGAGTGATTAATTTTTAGATTTGATAGTAGTTGAAAGTGTTCTAGATCTTGTATAAGATTGGGTATAGAGATGTGCGGTTCTGAGAGGAAAAGGAGCATATCATCCGCAAAAGCTGCGACTTTATATGTGTGATTTTGGATTTCTATTCCTTTAATGTCTGGATTTGATCTGATTTTATTTAGTAACGGTTCTAGTGTGAGGACGAACAAGAGAGGGGATAGAGGGCATCCCTGTCTAGTACCATTTCGTAAGTGGAAGGCGTTCGACAGGTGGCCGTTGACACGAACTAGTGCTGTTGGATTTGAGTATAATGCTCTAATGTATGATCTCATTAGAGGCATAATTCCTATATGTTTTAATACTGCGTCAATGAAGTCCCAGGCCACTCTGTCGAACGCCTTTTCAGCATCCAGGGAGAGAAAAAATCCCTGTTTCTTATTGGTTGTTAACCAATGATTTATGTTTAGTGCTTTGATTGTATTGTCGCGTCCCTCTCTCCCTGGGATAAATCCCACCTGATCCAAAGAAATAAGGGAGGTTAATAGGGGTAAGAGTCTGTTAGCTATTATTTTAGCATATATTTTTACGTCTACATTGATCAGTGAGATTGGTCTGTAATTAGTGACTAAATTAGAATCTTTTCCTTCTTTGGGAATTACAGTTATGTGAGCTTCTAGTAATTGTTTTGGGGGCTGTTGTTCAGTATGTAGTGATTGGAAGGTTTTTAGAAATCTTGGTTTCAGTATATTGGTGAATGTCTTGTAATATTGTAGGGGTAGTCCATCTGGTCCTGGGGCTTTGCCTATTTTCATATCCTTTATAGCTCTATCGAACTCTGGGCCTGATATAGGGGCTTCAAGCTCTTGAGCTATGTTTCCTGCTATTTGAGGGGGACTGTATTTCTCTAGGAAGTCTTGAATGAGTTTTGTTCTCTTGTCTGTGTTATGTGGGCATCTAGGATTGGACGGGATGTTGTATAGGGATTGATAATAATTTTCGAACTGTTTAGCAATCTCCTCATTCGACGAGTGTGGTATACCTTGTTTATCTCTTATTTGATGTATATTGGAAGCAACTTTCTTATTTTGAACTGCTTTTGCCAATAATTTCCCACTCTTATTTCCTTGTTCATAATATATCTTATGTCTTAGGATATATTGCCTTTTGGTTTTCATGTTAATTTCTTCTGATAGTGCTGTTCGTGCTTTTGTTAACTCCTCAAATGTTGAGAGTGCAACAGTTCTTTTGTGTGCTATTTCTAATTTGTGGATTTGTTCTATCAGTGATTTTATTTTGGATTGTTGTTCTTTCTTTAAATTGGCTAGTTTTTTGATAAATTCTCCTCTAATTACGCATTTGTGCGCCTCCCATTGTGTGATTACAGAAGTCTCATCATTTTCATTTTGTGAGAAGTATTCTTTTAGTGTACTATTAAAATGTAATACATCTATGGGATCTTTTAGTATGGTGGTGTTAAGTCTCCAGGTTTTAGTAATCGTCTTTTTTTCCGGAAAGGTCAGTGTCAAGGTTATCGGGTGATGATCAGAAAGAGTCATGGTTTCGATTGTGGAATGGGTCAGTAGGTCGAGGTCAGGTTGTGAGAGAAAAAAATAGTCTATTCTAGAGTATTTTTGATGGACAGAGGAGAAATAGGTGAAATCTTTGGTTTGAGGGTTTAGAGTTCTCCAGGCGTCGTGCAGCATTAGTTCCTTAAATTGAATTTTGATTTGTTTCAGTGCTTTATAGGGAAGGCTCGATGTACCACTTGAAGTGTCAATGAGGGGGTTTAAGGGAGTGTTGAAATCTCCCCCAAGAATAAGAATGCCTGATTTGAAAGTCGTTAACAGGTCTTTTATCTTGCGAAAGAAAGCCACCTGTTTTGAGTTGGGGGCGTATACATTTGCTATGGTTATGGGATGTGGTCCTATCTTACCCTTCAAAAATATGTATCTTCCCCCTGGATCAAGCATTGTATCATGGATCTGAATTGGAGTTTGTTTAGATATCAAAATTGACACTCCTTTAGTTTTCCCTTCTGGATTGGTGGCGTGAAAAGCTGTTGGAAATCTTTTGTCTTGTATTTTTGGAATTTTGTCAGATTTAAAGTGGGTTTCTTGTATGCAAATGATATTTGCTTTCTGTTTATGAAATTCATTAAAAAATTTGGTTCTTTTTTCCGGTATGTTGAGTCCTTTTGCATTTATTGAGAGTAATTTTATTGTTGAAGAAATTTTCTGTTGATTTTGGATAGGCATTTTGGAGGTAGTTTTTCGAAAAACTGGATTTAAAGATGTTGGTATTGTGATACTGATCTATGTTATGGAGGATCTGATTATTATATCTGTTTGTCTTTACGTTAGTCTAGAAAGATTACTTAAGATTGGGGAAGGGAGGGAAAGGAAGGAAAAAAAAAAAAAAAAAAAAAAAAAAAAAAAAGGGGGGAAAAACCCCAACTATAGATGGAAGGGGTAAATGTTCCGGAGGTAGGTTAGACCAGCTAGTCTACCCTTAAAAAAAAAAAAAAAAAAAAAAAAAAAAAAAAAAAAAGGGGATCCGGAAAGGTCAAAGAGCAGAAAAATTTCTTACCCTTTGTGTGGGTTCGAGGTCTAAGTAAGGCAAGATGAACTCCTACACTGCCTCTCTTTTTCTTTTTAATATGCAGTATAAGATAAAACAATCCTTTCTTACTTGTTACTGTTTTCAAGCACTTCGGAGCAGCTAGCATAATATAATGTTTTAATAATTCGGGGATCTGCTATATTTTATTGCATTTCATAAAATATACCTATATTACGATAATTAAGGTTTAATATACTTTGTGGGCTAGGGTGTGTTGAACTTTTGTGTGTTTATGGGGTAACACATAAACCTATGCCATATTATGAGTAGAGTTCTTCAGGTCAGAAATTGTTGAGATCAGCTGTTACAATTATGCCTTTTGGCCGCTAGAGGGAGCCCTTGTATTCAATAACATATTGTAAATTCAAGAAGAACAGTGCATAATCTATGAATGGGAAATGAGATGTACAAATAAAACAAAGAGAAAGTTAAGGAGAAAAAAGGGGGGTTAGATAGAGGTCATAGGTTATCAAGAAATTATACCATACTGAATTAAGCAACTGTTAAATCTTCTATTGAGTGTGTCTAATACCTGTAACTTTTTTTTTTTTTTTTTTTTTTTTTTTTATTTCTATTTTCATTAGATACAAATGAAAGGCACCACGGTGGCTTAATGAGATGCTTGTTGTTTTATTATGTTTGATATCTCTACTTGATTGAGGGTGTTATCAGTGGGTTATATAGCACCTTCCCTTATGTGTTCATTGGGGCAGTGGTTGAGTGCCTTAGAATTAAATAACATGGACCTTGGATTTTTGAAGGCCTTTAATATAATCCACCGTGATACGTTTCCTCTGCACTAGATTTAATCGAACAACAGAATGAAGTAATATTAACGTAAGCTGTGTTTGAACAAACTAGATGTAACTTTAGCTTGGATCTGTGAATATAAGTCGCAAGCTACTAATAACTCTCCTCTTCTTTTTATAATAGAGGATATTTCAAATCAAACTTTAATTATGTTCATTTAGAATTTCGTTTATTATCTGGGTTGATCAGTGTATGTAGACATTGCAATTTTGGAGTATCTAACATGTCTGATACTGGGTAACCAAGTTTATGAGTATTTATTTTTTATTTGTTTTATTTTTATTTATATTTTTTATTATTTTTGTCTATTAATTCTTTTTTTTTTTTATTTTTTATTATTAATATTTTTTTTTTTTTTTTTTTTTTTTTTTTTTTATTTATTTATTCATTTATTTATATATTTTCTCTTCATCTCAGATTACCCGAGTATCAGAGTGGTAGCATAAATTACAATATTTACTATCATTTTCCATAGCTCATATCCTATTGAACATACCATCAAAATAATGTTTTTTTTCCAAAGTAGTTTTACATTTTCGAGTATTTTTAGAGGATGGTATACTTGCCTTGACTTAGGTATGTATCATAAATGTAAATGGGTAGGAGAAAAAAGAAAAAACTGGGGATAAATAAAAGTTAACAGTCAACCTTTTTTTTCTTTTCTCTTTTTTTTTTTTTTTCCTTTTTCTCTTTTAACTGAAAACTTGGTTCTCTGTGTTTGGATAGAAGTCTGTTAATCTTCTTGTTTCTGTTTCCTCTGGGGGTTGTATCCCCATATTATTATAGCTTAGTTGAAGATGCCTATTTGGGCAGAGGATAATAGACATCACGGCTATAGACAGATAAAGTTCAGGTGTCCATATGATCCTGATGATCCATGCGGTCCCTGCGTCTGGGTGGTGAGATTCCAGGGCTTCCTTGGTTTAGTCTTCTTCTGTTATGTTGATCTGATGGCGATCTGCGACGGCGATCTCGGTTCCTTTGGGCTCTGGGAGTATAGTTGTTGGTTACTTCAATCCAGGAGTCGTTTATCATGAATGAATTGTACCATTCTGGGACTTCGATTGAAGGGATATTTAATGTGTCACAGAAGGATTGAAGATCGTCGGGTGTGCGCAGTAGTGCTGTGTGTCCTCTCCATGATGCTGATAGACAGAATGGAAATTTCCATCTATACGGTATTCCTCTGGTACGTAATTGATCAAGAATTGGACGCAAGGCTCTGCGTTGCTGTAGTGTAATATTTGACAGGTCTTGGAATAGCTTGATTTCATTTCCATTGGATAGGACTCTGTTTTTTTCCCTTGCTTTTTTTAGAATAGCTTCTTTCAGAGGGAAGTTTACCAAGCAGCAAATAATATCTCTTGGAGGATCAGTGTCTCTTCCTCTCGGTCTGAGGGCTCTGTGAGCTCTTTCAAAATCAATGGGAGAGTCAGGGGGTCTGTCTAGTAGATCATTAAAGATTGCTGCAGCAGTCTGTTCTATTGGGTTTTGATCTGCTAATTCTGGGACTCCTCTTATTCTAATGTTATGTCTTCTCCCCCTGTTATCGAGGTCTTCCAGGTGACGGTGAATCTCAATGATATGAGAGAGATGCATGTCTGAATTTTTCTGTACTTGCTTGATAGCTTCTGCATGGCGTGCTGTGGCCTGCTCTACTGAACCCATCCTTGCTGCTACAGTCTGTATTTCAGTCTTTAGGTCTGTGACTGCTGCTGCTAGGGTTGCTTTTATGTCCAGGGCCACTGCTTGCAAGTCTGCTAGGCATAGGGCTTGAGGCTGATGTTGTGCTGGGGGACCCGGTTGTGTTTCAGGGTTGTAGGGGCCGATCGCGCCGTCCGCGGCAGGGCTGGAGCCGCCGAGCGGGACGGGATGTTTAGGCGAGGCCGCGGCTTTGAGGCCTTCACCCTGCGCCGTTCGGAACATCGCTGGGATGCTGCTAACCTGTTGCTGGTTTGCGTCCTTCGGTTCCCGGGTAGATGAGGAGCTCCGGTCACCCTTCACCATGGTTAGGTATGCGCTGTGGGATCCAGATGCTTATTTTAGCTGCTCCTGTGTGCTGGAGAGCCCGGTCTAAGCATCCATCTTGGTCCGGAGTTAGGCCACGCCCCCCGAGCTTTTTATTGCCAAAGGTTGGTGGCATGTCACGCCGGTTAGCTCTAACAGTCACATATGCATCCGTCTTGTGCTGTAGAATGAACTCATAGAGTTCTGGAGAAGTGTAAAAATTATCTGTTTTTACACAGTAGCCCTGATTCAGCAATGGCTTAATCAAAGTAAGAACTGAAGCAGTAAGGGACCGAATTCCATATGTAACCAGTGCTGGATTCACAGAGCATGAATGATTTTATGCCAAATCGTGCTCTCTTAGACCCGATATACTGTATCCAGCTGAGTCTTCCTTTGTAGGCCATTAGACTTTCATCGATACTGATGTCTCTATCTCTTACATAGGTCTGCTGGAAATTTTTCTGAATAATTTGATATACCTCCCAAATCTTTTTCAGTTTTGGTGCTGGATGAGAAGTCTCTTAAAATTCTTCATTATTTTGAAAGAGAAAATTTGTACTCTGACATGACCGTGCCAAAAAAAGGAGTGGCTAGTAATTTGTTGGTTGTCCGATACCACTTCTGCAGGGGTTTCTCCACCACTCCCTGAAGAATTATGAGGCCCAGAAATTTCCAGATGACCTCTTTGGTTACTCGTTCCCACTTTCTGCTCCTTGCAAACCTCTGATGTGTAGCAGCTTGTTGCTCCTGGTACCGATTTGTCTCCATAACAATTTTTTCTATAACCTCATCGGTCAAAAAGAGTTGGAGGTATGCCAATGGGTTGTCATCTTCAACATCCACTTTGATACTAGGTGCTCCAGTAAATGGGAATCTTGGGGGCGCTGCTTGCTCAGTACCTGTCAGAGAAGGGTCTTTTCCAAGCCGCATCCACCATGGTCCTGTGCGCCTGCGTGGTAGATTTGCACTCCGGCGCATGCGCATGCGTGGTCCGATGAAGCGGCGCAAGTGTGTGCGTGATAGCACACGTGTGTGCACGGTAACCCGTGCACGGCTGTTGTGATGCTCTGGTGGGGCTATTTAAAACGGCTTCAGCGCCCAGGCGGGTTGCTGGTTTGTCGTCAGGTCCTGTTGGTTCCTGCTTCCTCTTTAAACATACCTGATTTCCTGTTGTGACCCGGACTGTTCCTACCACGCTACTTCTCTCCTGGATTGCCCCTGTTTAACGGACTTTGCCTAGCCTGCCACCAGTGTTTGACCCTCGGCCTGTTTAATGGACTTTGCCTTGCCTGCCACCAGTGTTTGACCCTCAGCCTGTTTAACGGACTTTGCCTTGCCTGCCACCAGTGTTTGACCCTCAGCCTGCTTAAATGGACTTGCCTTGCCTGTCACCAGTGTTTGACCCTCTGCTTGTTTACAGATTTGCTTACTCCACCCAGCATCGGGTCCTCTGCCAGTTCCAAGACTCCTGCACCCCCAGATCCAGCTCTGCAGTCTTCCTCCAGGAACCCTATACCTGCTAGTGGCCCGTGCTCTTTAGTGCCACCCATTCCCTGTATCATCTCCAGGGGACGGGGTGCACGTAGTTGCAAGGGCAGACTGCTCTCGGCATCGGTAAGTACTCTCCTGACAGTACAAATCAGCCAGATGTCAGAGGCTGACAGAGCACGTTCCCCTCTAGAGATGATATGCCAGCAGGTCTCAGCTCTCACCGATGCAGTCCAAAAACTACAAGAAGGCTATACCCAAATTGATAGCCGCCTTCAGCAACTATCCGATCCACCTTTACCTGCAGCCGCAGCTCCCGCACCTACTAGTGGGGCCCCCGTCTCTCGGTCCACTGCAAGCTCAACTGTAGTTATGGCGCTCCCTGAGCCCAGGGTCCCTACACCTGAGCACTTCTCAGGAGATTGTAAAAAATACAGGGCCTTTAAGAATGCCTGCTCTCTCTACTTGGCCCTCCAGCCCAGGACTATTTCTTCTGATGCAGTAAAAGTGGGGTTTGTCATCTCCCTTCTAGCTGAGGAGCCACAAGCTTGGGCTCACAATCTGATGGAACAGAGGAGCCCCATTTTGAATTCTATTGATACCTTCTTTGAGAGCATGGCACAACTCTATGATGATCCGCAGCACACAGCTACAGCTGAAGCAATCCTGCATAGTCTGTCTCAAGGGAGAAGGCCAATAGAAGATTACACAGTGGAATTCCGCAAGTGGGCAGCCGACACTGACGGGAATGAGCCTGCCTTGAAGTACCAATACCGTCAAGGTCTGTCTGAGGTCCTTAAGGACGAATTGGCCAGGATAGAAACTCCAGCCTCTCTAGAGGAATTATTCCAGTCAGCCACCAAGTTGGATAGGCGCCTACGTGAGCGGTGCTCGGAACGTTTTCAGGGGCCGCGACCTGGTTGGACACCCCCCAGGCCAATGTCTATCCATTCTCTGTCTCCAGCTGCTGCCACCACCTCGGCTCCTGAAGCCAAGCCCATTCAACTGGAACTGGTCCGTGCTCCTCTGACTCCCAAAGAGAGGCAATGTAGATGCCAATCCAATCTGTGCCTGTACTATGGAGGCTCTGGTCATTTCCTCTGCAGCTGCCAAGTGAGGCCTAGTAAGTCTTACCTGCAAAATGCTGTGAATTACCAAACCATTGGTATACTCAAGACTTATGTTTCTCTCCTTATCTCTCTACAGCTACCGGAAAAGGAAACCCGCCTGCCAGCTATAATTGATTCCGGAGCTTGTAGCTGCTTCCTAGACATCTCACTGGCCCGAAATCTACATATTCCTCTTCAGGCTAAAGCTCAAAGTCTCCAGGTACATTTGGCTGATGGGTCTCTCCCCCGTTCTGGACCCATCACCCGGGAAACCAAACCCATCCTTACTTCCACCGACTCAGGCCATCAAGAGTTCCTGCGTTTTGACCTCATCCACTCACCTATCTTCCCTATAATCCTAGGCCTGCCCTGGCTCCAGGCACATGAACCTCAAATCAACTGGAAAACTAAGGAAGTGTTCTTTTCCTCTCAATACTGCTCCCAGCACTGCTTCACCCCGGCTTCTAGTACTCGCACGTTCCAGAATATCTTGGATTCTGGGATGTGTTTGATAAACAAAAGGCGGATTACTTGACACCTCGCCGGCCTTACGATTGCCCTATTGACCTCATCCCTGGCTCGGAAGTCTCGTTTGGCCGCATCTTCCCGCTGTCGGAAACTGAGTTGAAAGCTCTAAAAGATTACATTGATGAAAATTTAGAAAAGGGCTTCATCCGTCCTTCCTCTTCACCAGCCGGCTGGTATCTTTTTTGTAGAGAAAAAAGATGGGTCCTTAAGGCTGTGTGTGGATTACAGGCAATTAAAAAACATAACGGTAAAGAACCGATATCCACTAGCACTCATTCCCGAGCTGTTCCAATGATTCCGGTCGGCCCAGATCTTCTCTAAACTGGATCTTCGGGGTGCTTACAATCTCATCAGGATTCAGGCCGGGGATGAGTGGAAGACTGCCTTCAGGTCCAGGTTTGGGCACTACGAGTACCTGGTGATGCCTTTTGAGCTATGCAACACCCCGGCCACTTTCCAACATCTGGTCAATGATATCTTTCGAGAATACCTTGACGACTTCCTAGTCGTCTACCTGGACGATATTCTCATTTTCTCTACTACCATTGAGCTTCACCAAGTCCATGTTAAAAAGGTCCTCACCATACTCAGGAATCAAAAATTATACCTCAAAGCTGAGAAATGCAAGTTTGAAAAGACTGTTGTGCAGTTTCTGGGATTCATCATCTCTACCAATGGGGTCGCAATGGACCCACAAAAGGTCAAGGCAATCCAAGAATGGCCAGCCCCGTCAGACAAAAAAAGGGGTACAATGATTCATCGGGTTTGCTAACTTTTATAGAAGATTTATTGTTGGCTTTTCATCCATTCTGGCACCTATCACCCAGCTCACACGTCAACACAACCATTTCCAATGGTCACAGCAAACACAGGAAGCTTTTACCAAGCTTAAGACCTTGTTCATTTCCGCACCAATCTTACGGCATCCTGATCCGGCCCTATCATATATCCTACAGACCGGGCTATAAGAACGGAAAGGCAGATGCGCTCTCTCTAAGGTTCTCTGTAACCCCCCAAACCACTGAACCTAGTACTATCCTCTCTCTGCAAAACTTCCTTGGAGTCACCCAATCTGATCTAATAACATCCATCAAATCCTCGTCTAGTCACTATTCCGGTACGGAAATACATGCTTTAAAAAAACATGATGAGCTGCTCTGGACCCGAGAGAAAATTTTCGTTCCACGGAATGTAAGGTCTCTGGCTCTCAAAACCTTCCATGATCACAAACTCGCGGGCCACTTCGGAACAAGAAAAACTGCTGAGCTGATCTCCCGTTCTTTCTGATGGCCAGGGTGGAGACGGGATTTGTAAGGACTAAGTCTCTTCTTGTTTACTTTGCCAACGCAATAAGGGTTTAAACATCAAATCCTGGGGCCTACTCAAACCCTTGCCCATTCCGGAACGGCCATGGGCGGAAGTGTCAATGGACTTTATTGTGGACCTACCTGCTTCGGCGGGGTTTACCACCATCCTGGTCATTGTTGACCGCCTCTCCAAGATGGCACATTTCCTGCCCATGGTGGGCACCCCTCTGCTTCTGATACGGCTAATACCTTCCTCAAGGAAATAATTAGACTTCATGGTGTGCTGTGCCCAAGAGCATCATCTCGGATAGAGGTGTCCAATTTACCTCCAAATTTTGGAAGGAGCTCTGCAAGACTTTGGAAAAAAAGATGTGCCTCTCCTCTGCATACCATCCCCAGAGCAATGGCCAGACGGAGAGGACGAATCAAACTTTGGAGCAGTACCTCCGATGTTTCTATTCTGGTTCTCAGGATGATTGGGCGACTCTCTTACCATATGCTGAGTTTGCCTACAACAACTCTGTTCACTCCGCAACTAATCAAACACCCTTCTGGACAAACTTTGGGTTCCATCCTCCCTTCCTCCCTAACATCATCCCTGAAATGTCTGTTCCTGCCGTACAAGAGTGGATAGACTCTATCCAATCTAACTTTCAAAGAATTCAGGACACCTTGCAGAAAGCTCAGGACAGTTATAAGAGACAGTATGACCGAGGAAGGAAGGAGAATCCAATCTTCAAAGTGGGAGAGGAAGTTTGGTTGTCAACCGCAAATCTTAGATTACCTCTGGCCTCATGTAAACTTGTGCCAAAGTTCATTGGGCCTTTTAAAATTAAGAGGAAGATCAACCCTGTGGCATTTGAGCTGGCATTACCAACCTCCTACAGGATACACCCAGTTTTCCATACATCCCTGCTAAAACCTGTGGTGGCCAGTCCTTTCCCTGGGAGAAAGGAACCTCCTCCTCTGCCAGTTGAAGTGGATGGGGAAAACAAATTTAAGAATGGAGTCTATTTTGAGTTGCAGGAAGAGGGGCAGAGAGCTCCAATATCTAATTCAGTGGAAGGGATACCCTCCCGAGGACAATTCCTGGGAGCCCACTAGGAATCTCCATGCCCCACGTTTAATTCATGCTTTTCATCGGGAACATCCGGAATTGATGCCCAGTCTGGGAGTCCGCCCGTCGGGGGGGCACTGTCAGAGAAGGGTCTTTTCCAGCCGCATCCGCCATGGTCCTGTGCGCCTGCACGGTGGATTTGCACTCACGAGCGGTCCGATGGAACGGCGCACGCGTGTGCGCGCGGTAACCCGCGCACGCCCATTGTGACGCTCTGGCGGGGCTATTTAAAATGGCTCCAGCGTCACAGGTTGCTGGTTTTTCGTCAGCTCCTGTTGGTTCCTGCTTACTGTTTAAACATACCTGATTTCCTGTTGTGACCTGGACTGTTCCTACCACGATACTTCTCTCCTGGATTGCCCCTCAGCCTGCGAATCGCTATCACTCAATTCTGCAAGTGATTCTGTATCACTGTCGCTGTTTTCCAGCAGGTCATATGCTGCTTTTGAGGTAGAGAAGCGCTTTTTTGATGCCATGGTCGCTCTGCAGTTTCCAGACAGAATACAGTAAAGTAAGGTACAAAACTGCAGGAAAGGGCACTGGATAAAGCACTGGGGGGCAAACTAAGGTCAATTTTATTTTATTTAGTAATAGGATTACAATGTAGCAGTGTGTTTGTGCTTTATACTATTTGAATTTGCCACCGGTTCCACCCCCCTGCGTTGCGACGCTCGCAGGGAACGAGAGTACATCGTGGGATCCCAGGGACAAGGTAAGTAACTTCTTACAGGGTCCAGCGATGCGATCCCAGTGATGGCTCAGGGTTACCACTAATGGTACTGAAATCTCACCCCGAACCACACTTGGGAATACCGCCAGGGGGGTTAAACCAGTGGCTTCATGGACCTTGCTTTATGCATGGGGAGCAGTAACATTGGATCATAATAGGACCTTCCCCAAACTGTTGTCACAATGCTGGAAGCATAAAATTATTTGTATTGTATGTGTTTGCTATAGCATTAACAGTATGGTCACTAAAAAAAAAAACAAAAACAAAATTTGATATCAGGTAACAGCTATCCACATATTTTTTCCCATATAAGTTATGTATGATGGTCAGGTACCCACCAATGTTTGGCCTTATAGAGTATAGGTAAGTGTGACATACAGTATGTAATACTAGAAACCAATGTATTCTTCACACTATCTATATTGCAAGCAAATATGTTATTTTATAAGCATAGTTACCAACTAGAAAATCCAGACTAATCCTGAATATTTCAGACCCTTGTGGTGTACCTTTTACAAGGGACTAGTATGTGAATATTGATGTGATTGAGGTGATGTATACATCTGTGCTCAAGACTTAGCTCTTAAAATTACATAAAGCTTTCTTGAAAATGGACCCTTATTTGTTCTTCATTATCTACAGAAACATTATCTACACGAATCCTTTTTAAAGATTTGTACAGCAGTATTGATTGTGGAAAACTATTTAAAATGCACAAAGATCATACATCAACACCCCAAATCCCTCTCGACAAATTAATTTGAAAGACACTGTAGATAGTGTAAAATCAATGAAGAAAACAATCAGTAAGGCTATTTCTGTATATTCTAGAATTGTTAATGCATTTTTTGCAAAAATTATAAAGTATTGCTTGACTGAAATGTCAGGGTAAAACCCTGTAATCAAATGAAGAAGCCAAGCATTAACGCCAACCATTCAGTCTTTAATGCACAACACGCAACATCTAGCTTATGTCTGAATATAGCTTTTTTTGGTTTGAATTGTAGAATTCAAAGTTTAAAATCTACTTAGAAAATAGCTAGTGTAAAGTTGGCCATAGACAGATTGAAATTCAGCCGGTTCAGCAGGAACCAGCCTAATTTGAATCAGTCTATGGGCTGGTTGTACTGAAGTTGACTCGTTGATTGACTTCAGTACAACCAGCTTGTTGGGTTTTTTTCACCCGATCACAGTCAACAGCTATAGCTGAAAGCAATGATCAAGCTGCCCACCAACAGAGCAGAATAATGCTATGGGAGGGATTCTCCCATCAACATAGTCAGTGTTGATGGGGGAATCAAGCATTTTTTTTTTCCTTCAACCCATGGCCGAAGGAAAGAAAAATTACATAACAATATATGGCCTGCGTAATACCTGTTGTCAAACCTGAAAGCCAACAGTTGTATCAATAGACAATGGCAGGATTACAAATGTCAAGCAAAAATTCTGAATGCAAATCTTTTTAGAAATCTTTTGTATCCAGCACTTACCTCTGTGGTTGGTCCATGCTGCAACTAGACCCTTTTCTTATGTCATTATAGGGCTAATTTAGATTATTTTCTTCAAGATGGTCATGTACATTTGAAGCTGATTATAGAACCTGCTTTAGGTCTAGAAACTAGAAATACTGTTTGAGGGTCTGTCCAAGTGAAATTAATTGAATAAATTGCTTCAGTGGACCCTCCAATGGTTCATTTTAGGGAATCTAAAGCCAGCCATAGATGGATCGAAATACCTGCTGAACTGGCAGAATTACTATCCATGTATGGGCAGGCTGGTTGCACAGAAGTTGATCTCTAATTTGACTTTTGCTCAACCAGTGTTGCCAGCTGTGCTGATGAGTTTATTCTGATGGCAAGGAAGCCTCCTCACCATCAGAACACAAAAGCTCTGTGGGGGTATTCCACCATCCACCTCGAATATGTGGATAGGGGAACCCTCAGGTTAAACGAAAGAAAAAATCATGTATGTCCTGCTTAAGGCTACATTCACACCTGTCAATGGGCCTGACTCTGATTACATGTGAGAACCCCAGCAGGGCTATTACCCTGTGCATGTTAATCAGTTAGAAACAGCAAATAAATTCTAGTACCTTTCCATGCATCTCTGCAAGTTTAAATGCCACCTGTGTTTCTGTTCTGTTATATCAGGCAACAGCCTTTGAAGCTGCTGTCTGTTTCCAGCGACACCAAACCCCTATATGGGGTCACTCACCCCCCCCCATCCTTTGCCTTTGATCTGTGTGCTGTGTAAGAAGGGATGTGGCCACAATAACAGAGCTGTGCATGATCTCCCATGCAAGGATGTAACGTTGCATGGAAGATTGCGCACAGCAATTTAATGATAAACCACGTTCATAGAAGCCTATGACTGAGAGTTCTTTAAATATAGTGATTGATGAGGGACAGTGGGTGCATTCCATCACATTTGATTCACCTGAATTCACTGTCATTTTTTCAAAACTAGTTATAAACTTTGGAAACTGTACCAGCAAACACAATAAAAAAATCATCAAACAATCAATGGTGAACAAGGTGTGAATAAATGGTGAGTATATGTTTATAGACTTTTTAAAAAGTCCTGTCAATAACAGAGCTGTGCATGATCTCCCATGCAAGGATGTAATGTTGCATGGAAGATTGCGCACAACTCTTTAATGCTAGACCACGTTCATAGAAGCCTATGACTGAGAGTTCTTTAAATATAGTGATTGATGAGGGACAGTAGGTGCATTCCATCACATTTGATTCACCTGAATTCAATGTCATTTTTTCAAAACTAGTTATAAACTTTGGAAACTGCATCAGTAGACACAATTAAAAAATCATCAAACAATTAATGGTGAACAAGGTGTGAATAAATGGTGAGTACGTGTTTACAGACTTTTAAAAAAGTCCTGTCAACATGTGAACACTACAGATGCCTCCTCTTCTGTGTCCTTTTCTTTGTTAGTTAGACTTTATTATTGGGGGTCCGACTTTCCTTAATTTCATAGCTAAGCCTTGCCAGTCTGCTATACAATGACAGTGTCCTTACTGGCAAATGGATCTGCTTGATTGGACAGTGGATTGGCAGTTGATAAGGCTTAACCGAGAAGTCAGAGAAAGTCAGCCCCCAGTAAGAAAGCATAGTTGCCAACAGTCCTGATTTTCCCGAGACAATCCCGATTTTGGGACCCTCGTCCCAATTGCAGGCCATCCCGATTCGTGATTTTGCCCAGGGAAATCAGGAATGTTTGGCTCTGCAGCAGCTGGCTCCAACAAAATGGCCGCCAGCGCCGCCGCTACATCGTTCCCCTTGTGTTCAGTGGAGAGGGGAGGGGGCTCAATCCGTGCAGCCAATGAATCGGCTTCTATCTTCACAATGCTGAAGCTGGGGTTAGCTGCATGGAGTTTGCTCTGCTCTTGTCCCTCTCAGTGTAAAGCCCAGGCCAGCAGCGATGTAACTGTAATGTACAGGGGGGAGGATAGTAGCTATATACAGGGGGTGTTACTATGTACAGGGAGGGTAACTATGTACAGGGGGGGATAGCTATGTACAGGGGGGTTACCATGTACAGGGGGTAACTATGTACAGGGGGGTAACTATGTACAGGGGGTAACTAGGGGAGAGGGGTAACTATGTACAGGGGGAGGGGGGTAACTATGTACATGGGGGGAACCATGGCTCTGCCTGGGACACTGATGCAAGGACTGACTCTGCTGGGGGCAACTGATGTAAGGAGGGACTCTGCTAGGGGCACCTAATGCAAGGAGGGACTCTGCTGGGGGCACCTGAAGCAAGGACGGACTCTGCTGGGGGCACCTGATGCAAGAACGGACTCTGCTTGGGGCACCTGACGCAAGGACGGACTCTGCTGGGGGCACCTGACGCAAGGACGGACTCTGCTGGGGGCACCTGATGCAAGGACGGACTCTGCTGGTGGCAGGTGACACGCTCAGATGTCCCAGTGATTCTGCATTATTGTGAGTTGAATGATTTCATTTTATATTACAATATAATAATAGAAATAATGCGCTTCAATTACCCTGACACCATAACAACCATGGTCTCGGGATGATTGAAGCGCTAACACCAGGTGTTTGGAGTATCTTTATCTGATTGTTAAACTCTGGAATACACATATTTCTATTGTGGTGTAGGATCTGGGGCTGCTGTCCCTCCTTCCCTCTCCCTCTCCTTCCCTATCCCCCTTTCCCTCTTCATCCCTCATTCATCTCAGACTCTGACCGCACCCCCTTAGAGCCATGCCCAATTAAGCTATGCCCACTATTTCATGTAAACCACACCCACTGTAATTATTTTAACCACTTGCCTACCTGGTACTTACACCCCCTTCCTGCCCAAGCCATTTTTTAGCTTTCAGCGCTGTCGCACTTTGAATGACAATTGCGCGGTCATGCTACACTGTACCCAAACACATTTTTTATCATTTTCTTCACACAAATAGAGCTTTCTTTTGGTAGTATTTAATCACTGCTGAGTTTTTTATTTTTTACTAAAAAAAAAAAAAAAATATTTTTTTTTACTTAGTTTCTGTCAGTAAAGTTTGTAACGTAAGTAATTTTTCTCCTTCACTGATGTGCGTTGATGAGGCGGCACTGATGGGCACTGATAGGCTGAACTGTGGGCATTGATGAGATGGCACTTATGGGCACTGATGAGGTGGCACTTATGGCCACTGATTAGGTGGCACTGATGAGGAGGCACTAATATGCCGCACTTATGGGCACTAATAGTTGGCACTGATAGGCGGCACTGATGGGCACTGTTAGGTGACACAGATGGGCACTAATAGGTAGGCAAAGATAGGCGGCACAGATAGGCGGTACTGATGGGCACTGATGGGCATTGATGGGTGGCACTGATGGGCGACACTGATGGGCATTGATGGGCAGCACTGATAGCCAGCACAGACTGGCATTACTAATGGGCACTGCTTGGTGGCACTTGTGGGCACTGATTGCTGCCACTGGTGGCCAATGGTGGGCACTGATTGGTGACACTGTTGGCACTATATTGTAATCAGAGCACGGATGATCAGTGCCCTGATTATATGTGTAGATGTCCCCCAGCGTGGAGATGCCACTGATTGGCTCTCCTCGCCACACACTGTCAGTGTGAGGTGAGGAGCGCTGATTACTGGCATCTCCGTGTTTACATGTGACCGGCTGATCACATGGTTAAAGAGCCGCGGACACAGCTCTTTACAGAGATCAGGGGTGTGCCGTGTCCTAGCGACACCGCGCTGCGCACCCCTCGGGTGCACGAGAGCGGGCGTACTGGGACGCCGTCATCATTTGACGGCGGGCGGGTAGCAACTAGTTAATTAAAAAAAAAACATCAAAGTGCCTTTTTTCCTAATCGATATATGGTTGTCATATGACCCAGCTCTTTACCAGTACAAAATAGATTACAGCGCACACATACAAAAATGACATTTCAATCCTGCAAGGCTATTTAAAAAACACCCGAACATATTCAAAAAATATGGGGATTTGGGCCCACTATATGGTCATATAGTGCTAAGCCCAATTACTGCATCAAAGTAACCCATTATCAGTGGGTCCTACACTAGTAATAGAATGAATGATCCTGAGTCTCAACCATGGGAGACAAATTCCTCTTTATGGGAAAACTGAAGGGACTCCTCCTATGAACTGGTGGACACTAATAAGAGGTAATGAAGGGGGGATGGGGTTCTCTGGCCCAAGGAACCTGGTCAGAGTCCATACAATATACATATAAAATCATACTTGGGGGAACACCCTAAAAATACATTTACATTCAAGATGGTGCTGCTATAAGACCAACAAACAGTCCAAAATAGATTACAGTGCACGCATAAAAAAAATAACATTTAAATCCTGCAAGGCTATTTAAAAACACCTGAACATATTAAAAAAATATGGGGATTTGGTCACACTATATGGTCATATAGTGCTAAGCCCAATTACTGCGTCAAAGTACCCCATTATCAGTGGGTTATAAACTAGTAATAGAATGCAAGATCCTGCATCTCAACCATCTCTATCAGCCACTGGACACATCACACCTCATCAGCTCTTGTTTGTCCCATTTCTCTAATCGGAGAACTCTCTGCATATATTCAGACAATGCAAAGCATTGTGTAGCATTAGAGTTAAAGTGCTACTAAAGACACACTGTTTATGTGCATTGCCCCTTCTATTTTGGTATGTGGATGATGGCACTGTAATTATTTTAATTAAAAAAAAACACCTTTTTTCCTAATCGATAGATATCTGTCATAGGACCAAGCTCTTTCCCAGCCTGTCTGCAGGGAAACAGTGGCAGGAGGAGCTTCTTGTTCTCTGCCACTGGTCACATTTTAAAAGTTAAAAAGACAGCTTTTGGAATACAGAGTAAAAATTAATATCAATCTCTTTAAAGGTTCATACAAATATGTATTTGAAATCAAATCTATATTATTTTTTGGAGGTATTTTGATATGGGCAGATTTCTGCCAGTCACAGGCTGTGTCACTCCCTTCCAGCCTGTGTTTTGGAACAAGAGGGAGGTGAAGCCTCCATCAATCAAGATGTAATATCCCACCACCATTGTTTTCAGCTGGTTATTGGCCATTGAAGAGGAGGGAGGGAGGCTGTCATTTACTACCATGTATAAGCTCACATGTGTGGCTCTATAGTCACATGGGCTGCTCAGATGTGCTAGGGAGGAAATGCTCAGTATAGAAACACACTTAACACTAGCTGCCAACACTGCTCTGCAAAATCCCCAACTGCAGTGGGGACATGGACAGAAGGGGGAGATAGTAAACAGCAGGATCAGCCAGTTTTTTTGCAGAATACAGAAAATGAATGAGTATGAACAGCATGTAATATAGCATTTATTTATAGTTTTTAATGATGTGGGCTTAACGACAGTTTAAGGTTTCCAGCTTGCAGTGAAATCGGCCAATATATCATATACTGTACATATTTACATTGACATAGCTCCCAACTGTTCCTGATTTCGAGGGACTGTCCCTCATTCAGAACAAAGTCCCTCTGTCCCTCTTTCCTCCTCATGTGTCCCTCATTTTGGTCTGATCTATATATAGTTGTATAAAAAAAAGACTTATCTATCAAAAAGTGATTTGCAGTGCTAAACCTTTCATCCAAATTCTACATTGCTGCATTTGTAAATTCCAAAAGGCGGTATAAAGGAATAGTATTGGTAAAAAAGCACTTGTAGGTTTAACCAATATTTTTTTTTTATTATTTTCCTTTAAAGGGGCCTTGGCATGGGGTGTTTCCTATACCTACATACTTTCACTAATAGGTGTCCCTTATTCCCATTTCAGAAACTTGGGAGGTATGCATTAATTCAAGCTGGATCAAAAAAACTGTGTAAAAATATACCATGCCTGGAATTTATCTTAATGTGTATTCCTTTTAGAAAGTAGCTCTACATTCGGAAATACGTAGGAGCTGCAATCCAGCAGAAACCATACTAGCCTGTATCAGATGTGGGTGCAGGTTGTACTGTTTCTTCAGGAGAAAGTTTTTATAAAACTCAAGATCAAGTTGTTCCTCCTCTGTAAATATATATATATATATATATATATATATATATATATAGCCCTTGATCATTTTATCTGTTTTTACTAGAATGTTTCTTTTTCCATGTTTTAGCCTTTTGCAGGAAGTTTCTGTCTTCCAGAAGCAGGCCATGCTACAATCTTAGCAATCCTTGCAGTCTGACCAAGTTTTTATCTTCCTGTAGTCTGAGACATTTAGCTGCACCCAAACTCATTTGAAAGCCCTGGGAATTACAAACAAATGGACACTTTGCTATCATTATCTTGTCTTAGAGCATGTCTTTAGGCTTGTAATGTCCTCAGGCTCCCCTGACAATATAATTACTCCAGACGAAAAAAGTAATCAGTGGATTTGACGGCGAAATATATGTTTGTCTCACCTAATCTTTATTTATGGTTTTCAAAATCCTTTAATGGAAAGATGCTATCATAATTCAGCTTTGGGTCCAAATCCATTCCTGCTATGCCGGCTGGCGTGTTGTGCGCACCGCGTGGCTGACAACAGAGCAGGTGAAGGACAATGATAATTCTTTAAGCTTTTTATGGCTGTGCTGTTGACAGATATAAGGTTGTTTTCTTTAAAGCAGAAATTAATCACTGTGATCTGAATTCGTTTTAGGGGGTCACTGACTTTGGGTCTTACAGCTTATTTAATAAAGAGTTTGAGATCATATTTGGAAAGATGGCTGTATTCTCTTTTATATTGTGATCAATATATATATATATATTTCCATGCTTGTGAAACATAATACACTTTTGTAAAATACAATGATCACAAACAATGTTTAGCAATTCACAATAACTAATCAGATGTCAGTTTTCTGATGCCATGTCTATTAGGAAATCATTTTCAGTTTGGACTGGTTACTGAACCTATCAATGGACTGCCACCCCAAATGACCCCTTAAAATATCTAATTTATTAAAGGAGTCATGTACAAAAGCATTCTATTTAGATATTTTGTATAACAAGGCTCATTTTATTGTCATTATCCACATGTCATATGTGAATCTTCTATGTAGTCTGCAATTTTTGGGACTTTTAAAGACATCCACAATAAATGCACAATTGTGATAGTGTCCTATTGCCATCACAAATACATATATTTGTAATGATAATATGGATATGGCATGTTTTTAATTGTTAGGTCTACAACTGAAACCAAAGGTGTTTGGAGGACCAGACGGTATTGCAGGGTGGCTAACGCGTTTTGAGGGAGAACCTCTTCTTCAGAGCCAAAGCGATGAATGACTGGCCTCTTCTAACTGCCTCTATATATACACACATATATGCACCTATGTACACGCCCATATGATGGCAGATCTTGCCGCACCCATCTACATAGGCCCCGCCTTCCCTATGAATAAAGGGAAAGTGTGTACCCCTATCAGGTATCTCAGGCCCACGTTTTCCATAGTAACAGTTTCTGAATAAGGGTATAGCATAGTAGCCTCATGATACATGTAGGAAGCAGTAAATCAAAAGATCAAAGTGAAGCTTTACAATTACTTAATATTTGACAATCTCAGTGGTACATCTAACCTGTTGGTATTGGGGTGTTTTCATCTTCAGATGTATCCCTCTAGCATCAATGTATGGCATGCTCAGTGTCTCCCATGTGGCAGAGATGTGGTTATCCCTTGAAACGCATTAGCCACCCTGCAATTGTTACATGGTTAGTAAGGTTGAATAAAGACACCAGTCCGTCCAGTTCAACCTGATTGAGTGTGGGTGCATGTCTACAATTGTCCCTATACCTGTACATTGTGTCTCATTAAGATGCTCATTTATTATATTATTATTTTTATTTAACTGCTTGCCACCCGCCAGCTGTCATATGATGGCCAGATGGTGCGGCTCTAGTTCTGGATGGGTGTCATATGACGTCCGCCCATTTAAACAGGGAATGCGTGCAATCGTGTGCGCGCATCCCTGTACCTTCGGTGGCGGTGTGTCACAGTGACCGTCACCTGCCACCTGCCACATAACTATCAGCGTCATGTCCAAAAGATTTTGGGGAGTTCTCATCAGATTCCAATTCTGATTCTGAATCAAATTCAGCATTTGAACTGATTGAGAATAGTGAATCGGCAAATGATTTGGAGGAAGAATGGGTCCCTCCAAAAAGGCCACAGCACTCTGGAAACCAGGCAGCTGCCAGCAACCAGGATTATATTCTCAGGCCCAGTACCAGCGCTGCTGCCAGCAATAGACCCCGAGAACAAATTCCCAGGCCCAGTACCAGCGCTGCCGCCAGCGATAGGCCCCAGGAACAAATGCCCAGTACCAGTGCTGCCGCCGGCGATAGGCCCCAGGAACAAATGACCAGGCTGAGTACCAGCACAGGACATTCAAATCCCCTAACTACTGGAGTGTCATGTCCCCCAAGAGCCAGGGCCTCTACATACATGCCAGATGGTCTTGCCAACCCAACATGGCTGCCTTCCGACTCGGGATCACCAATTATTCCCCCTTTCACAGCACAGCCAGGTGTGCAGGCCAACACCCAAAATTTCACAACGATTGATTTTTTTATCTGTTTATGCCCAACACTTTGCTGCAATTCAATGTGGACCAGACAAATTTATATTCCCAGCAGTATATTGCCAACAACCCCTAATCATCATATGCCCATCCGTTTGAGTGGAGAGATCTGAATTTGGAGGAGTTCAAATTGTTTATGGGCCTCACCATAAACATGGGGCTTACAAAAAAAAATAAAGGACATGACTTTTGGTCCACCAACCCCATCCATCACACGCCCATTTATTCTGCCGCAATGTCCAGGTCCCGATACGAGATGATAATGTACTTTCTTCATTTCAGTGACAGTACCCAGTGCCCTCCCTGCAATCATCCAAATTATGACAAGTTACATAATATTTGCCCTCTGTTAAATTTCTTTTCCCAACAATTTGCAGATCTCTATGTCCCCGATCAGAATATATGTGTCGATGAGTCCCTGGTACCCTTTTCAGGCCGGCTAGGAATAAAACAATATATTCCTAGCAAAAGGGCCAGATACGGAGTAAAATTTTACAAGCTCTGTGAGAGAGCCACGGGATATCTGTATGCGTTCCGCATATATGAATTAAGAGATTCCAAGCTCCAGCCCCCTGAGTGCCCAGCATACATGGGCACAACTGGAAAGATTTATGGGACCTGGCATACCCACTTCTGAACAAAGGATATCATATATTTCTTGACAACTTCTACACCAGCCTGCCCCTTTTCAAACACTAGTGCTGCGTACACACGATCGGACTTTACGGCATACTTGGTCCGGCGTACTGGATTTCGTTGGACAGTTCGATCGTGTGTGGGCTCCAGCGGACTTTGTTTTCTCAAAAGTTTGACGGACTTAGATTTGAAACATGCTTCAAATCTTTCCGACGGACTTTGCTTTCTAGCGTACAAACCGTTCGTCTGTGTGCAAGTCCGACGGTCTCAAACTGACGCATGCTCTGAAGCAAGTACAAGACGGAAGCGCTCGGTCTGGTAAAACTAGCCTTCGTATTGAAGCTAGCACATTCCTCTTCTGTGATCTTTTAATACAGCGCATTCTTTTTTTCTTTATAATGCGAGAAGAAGGAAGTTGTTTTGCTGCTTATATTCACACAGAGTTCTCACAAACTACTTTCTTCATGATTTATCCTCATGCCATGACTAATATGATATTTTTTAAAAGCCAGATCTCCAGAACTATAAAGTAGCAATTTTTTTTTGGATTCATCTTTATTTTTTACAGATTTCAACAATATAGATTTTACAATGTGTGCTAAATTATAAAAATTTTTTAGATGAAGCCACTCCTCCAGTTGTGCCCAATCACTTTCGACTCTTCCGTGGAGCCTTCCCTGCACGCTGCCCTGCAGCCTTCCCTCCACGCTTCGCTGCAGCCTTCCTTGGAGGCTGTGCCTCTGGTGGTGTACTTAGGGCAGGAGGAGGAGTAGCAGGAGAAGTGGCTTCATCTGCTATATATGTTTTTGCAGTAAGCTCCCCTCTCAAGCCCTTCTGATACACTTGAAAAATCAGACCTTCACAGAGGAGGCATTGCCCCTTTTCTAGTTCCAGCAATCTGGTGGCCATATAGGTTCCATACGCCTCTTCCGCAGTGGGTGGTGTGCTGAGGATTTGGCTGGCTTCGTGAATGAGGGCTAGTGATTCCTCCTCTGTTCAGGTTATCTTTCTGGGCCTTTTGGTGGTAATGCGAAGGGGAGGCACCTGACACTCCGTGAGGCTTCTACTGGGCCCAGCCACGGCCTCCTCCTCTCTCCCACTGGGCAAGGCCTCCTCCTCTATACCTCTGGGCACGGACTCCTCCTGGCTGAGCTCATCCTGGGTCAAAAAAAGGGACATACCGTTAGTTGTAATTTTTGCTTACGCAATCACACACAATTTTCAGCTCATGACTTGCAAATATAATTTTAAACCAATAGTAAAGGCTATCTTTTTTACCCCACCATTATTCTAGCTGCTCACCAATATTTGAAGTATATTTTTGGCCACTACTATCTAGTGATATGTCTACATATTGATAATTGTGATTAAGTCATTTTTGGTGAAGCACTTCAAAAATTTTTAGGTTTACATCATTAATATTTACACAATCCCAAATTCACCAAAAAAGTATACCTGGCTGAAGCTGGGCACATCCACTTCATCAAGGATGAAAGGGCCCAGTCCTTCTTGGGACTCCTCAGCTGGGGTGGAGGGAAGGGTGGAGGTGGAGGGAAGACTGGAGGGAAGGGTGGAGGGGAGGCTGGAGGGAAGGGTGGAGGGAAGGCTGGAGGGAAGGCTCGAAAGTGATTGCCTTGCTTCTGTCTGGTCATCCAGAAATTGCATTTTTTGGTAGTACCACAGCTTGGGGACATAAACCTGGTCTGCTGCTGCTCCGGATCTGAACGACTCCTGGATCTTCTTGTGTTCCCACTGTGATGGAGATATTGAATTCCATATTTATATTAATGAGATCCAAGCGGACCATTGCAAGGACTCCAATTAAACTGCCTTGCCCCACGGGATGTATGTATATATATGTATATATGTATCTTTGTGTATGTTATGTATCTACATGTATATATGTGTATCTATGTGTGGGTATATATATATATATATATATATATATATATATATATATATAGTGGGTATATGTTTTTTAATATCATGATAGAGCATAGCTCACCTTGTTGGGAATGTAGTTACACTGGTGGGAACCAGAGAAGGTCCCCAGGTGTTAATTGAATCAAAGAGTATTGGCAGACCCTAAGGCATCAATTCATCAGGGGGCCATTAACATGCTAATGTCAGGACTGTTTGGGCTGGGAGATCAAAGGAGATTGTTCATTAATACATAGACTGAGAGGCACCGAAAGTTTTACTGTTCCAGCAATGTCCTAGCATGGTATCTAGATTGACTTTAGGTGATACCAATCAGGATTGGAGGCAACTATCAGCCAATGATCAATTAGGCTTCAAATGTAGCCAACCAGACTTTGAGGCAACTCTGAACCAATCAATGCGGGGCATCTGTTGATTGATGGAAAATGCATATAAAAGAGGGAGAGAGTTAAAAGTTCAGTCTCTTTCTCTCTCTGTCCAGCCCGAGACCATCTAGGGGATATGCTGTCTGAGTAATGTATACTGGTATCTCTCTTTATGTTTCTTTCTAACCTTTTTGTATCCTAGGGATTGCCTTAGAATATTGTATAGCCTGTGTATGTCCATTGTAACCATTTCTGAGTTCGGCCTAGATTAACTTTGCAGCCTAGAGCAACACTGTACTTATGACATCATTGGAGATATATGATAAATTCTAATTATTCTAAATTTCTTTTCTGTGTAAATAAATATAATTGTTTATCTTTTTTTCCCTGTTAGTGCTCGTTTTTATTCGTATATAGAAAAAGGTTTAATCACATATATTAGTATCGTTAATCATTTAAAGTGGAGTTCCACCCACTTTTACAACTCTTCAGCATCCCTCACTAAACTGTGCACTGCAAATGAATTGGATATTTTTAAATTTTTTTTCTCAGCACCTACTGTATATCTGCTCTATTCATTTTTCACTTCCTCCTCCCTAGCCTTGGCTCATCGCATCATTTCTTGTTTGCAATGCCTTCTGGGAAGGGGCGGCAACTTTCTCTGACACTGCCGTTGCTATGGAAGCCCTGACCTGAAACCTCTTACACTGCTTGTGCTGCACTGAGCATGTGCGAGATCTGCAAGGATGAGATCCAGGAAGAAATACAGTCTGGCTTCAGATGCCCACACTTAAGATGGCCACGGCCTGCTGTAAGTTTATAAAATAACAAACTACTGCTATAAACGAACAAAACAGACCTTAGTTTACAGACTAACTTTACTAGAATACATTAAGCTTGTGTATTATATGGGTATTTTTATTTAAAAAGTATAATTTTGGCCAGAACACCACTTTAAGTGAGGTATAAATATTTCCGAAACATATGGTGCCCGTCGTGTGAGGAAGCTTCACGTTTGAGTGATTTGTGGTTTTGCGGGTGGAGGACAAGTCTAACTCCAAAAACGGTAAGCATTTTTATGCCTTTGTTTGTATGGCTGTCTCCCCTGTCTGAACACCCAAACTAGCAAGCTTCTTTGAACATTGTTTATATATATATATATATAACCTTTTCTCTATACTAATATTTTGATTAGACTGATTTTGAATATTGTGTATATATAAAATAAGGTTGTAAGTGCGAATGATGAGTGCTCCATTTGGAATCTTGGAGGAAGTGGAAAAGGATACTTTCTGCCAAAAAGCAATTTCAGTTGACCCTTTGAATGAGATTAGGCCAATCATTGTGATTGAAACGCACCGGTGGGCATAGAGCTACGTTTCCACTGATGCAACGCTAAGGTCGCACGATTGAGTACTTTAATGCGACTGTGGTGTGGCTTTGAAGGCGACTTTGATCCAGAGTCGCATCAGAGTGGTGCAGGTACCCTTTCAGAGTTGCTGCAGCATTGAGTAGCATAGATCAGAACGGGTGCTTTTGAAATCAATGGGCTGCGACTTGTACTGCGACTTTGTGTCCAAAGTCGCATGGAAAAAAAATTGCATCAGCGGAAACTGAGACTAAATCACACTGAATGATCTTAGGTATGAATCTTTCTTCTTTACAATTACTAACTGGGGATTGTAAGCTTTGTAAGTAAACCTGGGAACAGTGGCTATAATGTAACATATACAAATCATATTACAATTAGGTGTGCATCAGTTAACTGCTTCCTGTACTACAAGCACGCATAGGGTCCTGATTATCTAAGTTTGTGTTAATCATTAGTAATAGCCTTTCGTTAAGCATTTCTTTTGGAATACTTCAGAAAAGTCCACGGAGGGGATTAAAGTATTATTTAGTTTGGGAAATCTCCAGGCTAATTTTTTTTGAAGGACTATAGCCAGGACAGGGAAAATATTGTTCTGGCAAGTAGTGAAAAAAAAAAGCAGCAACATTGGCAGGGGCGGGACCTGTCACCCCAATTCTTGGCCAGAGAGTAGCTACCTCTGAAGTAAAGGCAACCTGTAAAAAGGTTGGAATCAGTTCAAGGTCCGGAGTCCGTAAAGCATGGGTAATCTAATCGCTTCAAAGAGGGGGGTCTGAATGACCCCAAGGGAAGAGATGATAGATAAATATGGACCTTGGGTTGTGAAATATACTCAAGATTGGGCTCGCTGGACTGGGAAGAAGTATTTTAAAAGACATACTTTTAAGACAAAAGCTTGGGAAGATCTGTACCGTGCTCACCACAGAAAGATGACATGGCCATATGAAAAAGATACTTTATTTATATGGATGCTGGAGTCAGCGAATAAAACAGAGGAAGTGAATGATATTACTATGGGATTTAAGGAGAAATCATTCCAAACAATGCTTGAACGTAGGCACAAGCGCAAACCATCACAACCCCCAACAAGGGGTGACAGTGATTTTCAGGGAGACAAGGAGCAGTTGTCAGGACTTGGGCCTTATGCAGTTGCCCAGTCCTTGTCAGCTAAGTGCTCATGGGCTGACATGAATTGTCACCTTTCAGTGGTGGACAAAAAGGTAGAGCCATAACACAAGTTTGATACCTCAGTAAAATGTGGATTACAGGGGGATTGGGAGGTACAGGAAGAAGAAGGCAGAGTAGCAAGACAAGGAGACGAAATGGCCATGCTGGCATTAAGGGAGGAAGGTCTCCAGGCAGAAGGGACACTTTCTGTCCCGCTGACGGGAGAGGATGTGAAATTAAATCTCACTAAAAGAAGCTGTAGTAAGTGCAGGGGAATACCGCCGCTAATCTTTGCGGCCAGGTGGTTAGCGAAACAGTATGAACATTTGAAAGTGCAATACACATCCCTAAAAGAAGTGCTAGAAATAACCAAAAGTAACATCAGTACTTTAGAAGCTTCTATGTCAAATTCTGAGGCTATCCACCAGCAATTAATACTAGAAAACAAAAGATTACAGGAGGACGTTCATCAGTTGGAAAAGAGACTGAAGGATGTAGAAGGTGGGGTGAAACCCTTATCTGTCAGCTACCAAGAGCCGTTGGATCAGTTTTCAGATAGAGAAGATAACCAGGTAACTGATTTGGGTAGGTCTGGATTCAGGGGGACGTCCTCCACACCTAAGGTATGTATCAACAAGAATAAATCCCAGGAAGGTAAGAGCTTTTTAAAAATTGCCCCTATATTTTGTAAGCCGCAGGTAAAAGCTACTAATCCAGAAAAGGCCATCCCACAGTCATCTAAAACAAAGCCCTTTGTTAAGAGATGTTGTACCACTTTAACTAAGATAAAATGTCACTTATGTGGCCTATTTGGCCACATTGCGAGATTCTGTCTATCCAGTTCCAGTCAAAAAGTCGGTAAGCATAATCCATATAGGACCACAAGACGTGATTTTTGTAGTGTACCCTACACGCTTCGCCACATGGCCTAGGTGTAGGAAGTATGGACCACCTGGGTCAGGGGTCCCATTCCAAACCCCTGAGAATGCGTCCATACAGGCTGGGAAGGAGCTAACGAAATGGGATGGATCTCTGAAAGAATTTTAACCTTACCAAACAGATGTTATGGGTTTAAGAAGAAGTACAGGGTATTATAGAAAACATGCTGATATGTGTGATGTCTAGAGGTCATCTTTAACCTAGCTAATTGTGTGAGTGTGTGTGTGGAGTATGCAATATATGTCATGTTGTGTGACGTTTGTTTTCAGCTGCTGACAGCCCACCCAAATGACCCCCCTGGAGCTGGAGATACTCAGGATCACATTGGGTGGGGTCTTGTGCTACATATCAGGGAAAGGGTTAGGAAAGAAAACTTGCTCTGTCCAGCATCACTTTGCAGGGACAGGCAGGTGAGGGTAGTATCCAGGTTGCCTATGAGTCGTAATAGATTGGTGGATGACTCAGTTCCAGGATCGTCAAAAATCTTACTTGCACTGTTCTCATCCCTGATGGCAGGGATGGGACATTGTGCAGATATCACGGTCAATCTGGGTACTATCCTATCAGACTCTACTGGGTTACACCCTGGAGTCCATCTTGTTCTGATGGTTTGAGTATGGACAGCCTCAGATGACTGGCACTGATGAGTGCTAGAGAAAGGTAGGTGTTGTGCTATGGGAAAAGGCAACAATGCTGGCACAGGAGGGGGTCACGTCTAATAGATGCCGGGGTAGTGTCCCAACTGATCCTAAACAAAGTTAAATATACTTGAGACTGGAGACCAGGGTACTGTTGCTGGTATCACATGTCTAATGATGCACTGTTTTCAGCATCAGGTTAAATGGTACTCAGCAGGGTACACTACCTAGGGGAGTCTATGGTACACCTCCTCTGGCCCGTGGCATGGATATAGCAGGAACACCGGGTTGTACCCCGATCACCCCTGAAGAAAGGTTTTATAGCAAACCTGACATCCCCTTACACCTACAGAAACTTCCTCTGGGATTTGGGGCTGAGTTAAAAGCTTGGCTGATGAATTTTGGACAACAGGATGAAATATTAAATGTACTGAGATGCTGAGAAACAAGCCACCATACGACTCACCCATGATCAAAATAGATTGATCCAAGTATCCCACGCTTTAGATGCAGACGCTAAGATTTCCTGATGGAAAAGTTTATTTGGGTACAGTCCTAACGCTACAGCTTTCCTAAACATTTTGCTCCACCCTGTTGTTGTCCTAATCTGTGCAGCCTTATTGCTTTTCCTGATGCAGGTAATAATGTGCATTACTATCAGGAGAATTAACGCCAAAGCGATGAGAATGTGTACCTCAACGAGGTATCTTCTCTCAAGGAACAGCAAGGCCACTAACTCAGAAACTCTGAGGGAGCCAGATCCAATCCAGACCAGTACAAAGAAGTTGCGCATTTAAGAGAGGACCCTAGAACTATATTTTTCTTTTGTTCTAAGGATAAGCCTCTTCAATTTTTAGTAATAAAATGCAGTCAGGTTTACCTAAATTCTAAAAGTTTTAATCATTTTTATCATTTTTTATTTATTATTTTTTTTTATTTTTTATGTTTTTTTTCTCCCTTTTGTTATTAATATCTGTGTACCTGACCTGCAAAAATACTGCTAATGGGAGAGGAGTTTTAACAGATAAACAATTGTTTTTTTGTTTCTTTAATTTTTTTAATTATTTTTTTCAATCGATGTATTCTTTTTTTTAATACAGATTCAAGGCTCTTTAACAGTCTTGTTTGGAGCAGAATTCAATCTGTAGTTTTTTTTGTTTTTTTGTCCTTTTTTTCTTCATTTTTATTTCCACTATTTTTCCTGTTCATTTTCATTACTCACCTCTCTTCTGTTCCTTTTTCTTCATTAATATTATGCTCTCTAAGTTTTTCCTTTGGTTTCTATCATCTATCTTCTCAAGATAATGTAATTAAGACATCAGTCATATCATTTTTAGACTTTGCCTGCACACAAGTACCATATTTTAACTAAAGTATCCCTGGACATCCAGTTTTTATGTCTTAATGTAATTCCACCTCCCCTAGTCTACCTACTGCTTTAATCTGAGCCCCGTGAGCAGGTGTGGTGAACCCAGGGACCTGGCATTAACAGGCAGTGTTGACTATCCCTACCATCAAGGGCCATGGATGATACTGGCTGTTGCTCAGAGTCTGTACCCTGTGGGGATCCCACTGTACTCGTCCACATTACACCCTTTATGAGTATTTAGTCTTAATGGCCAACACTCTGCTCCTGTCCGGCATTCCTCCAATATCTGTACACTAACATTCTCCTCTCTCTTTTTGTATTCATGCACGACTGTCTGGAGGCCCGCCCGACCCCCACCTGAAGAAGCAACAACAACCAAGTTATTTTTTAGATAAATATGTCACGAATAAGACTTTCCTGAACTTTCCTTCACCATGCTGAAAAGTGCTGTCTCGTGGTCCGATCCAATCGGTGCAACCATTACATGGTCTTACAAAGTTACAGGACTAGACATGCCAGGATCTCGCCATCAATGTTGGAGTTCCGCTCTTCCAAGGCAGAGGAGCGATGAAACATTGCAGTACAGACACTCATGGTTTGGATGTGAAGTCTGAAAGGCACCAGGATTTCTTTGCTGTCTTAAGCCTACCTTGAGGAGTTCCAACATGTTCAAAAAAGGAAGAGGGGGAGGTGGTGGAGGGAAAGTGTCAGGGCTTCTGGGCTGTTGTGGGTGGGTGCAAGATCATTGAAGGAGGACATGAGTTCAAGAATGAACTTTCAGGGGGAAATGTGATGGAGATATTGAATTCTATATTTATATTAATGAGATCCAAGTGGACCATTGCAAGGACTCCAATTAAACTGCCTTGCCCCATGGGATGTATGTATGTGTATATATATATATATATAATGTATATGTATATATGTATCTATGTGTATGTTATGTATCTACATGTATATATGTGTATCTATGTGTGGGTATATATATATATATATATATATATATATATATATATATATATATATATATATATATATATATATAATGTGGGTATATGTTTTTTAATATCATGATAGAGCATAGCTCACCTTGTTAGGAATGTAGTTACACTGGGGGGAACCAGAGAAAATCCCCAGGTGTTAATTGAATCAAAGAGTATTGGCAGACCCTAAGCCCTGGTTCACACAGGGGCGGCACGACTTGCAGGTCGCCTCACCGAGGCGACCTGCACACGACTGCCACGGTGACTTGCAAAATGACTTCTGTATAGAAGTCTATGCAAGTCACCCCAAGTCGCCCCCAAAGTAGTACAGGAACCTTTTTCTAAGTCGGAGCGACTTGCGTTGCTCCTATTAGAACGGTTCCATTGTACAGAACGGGAGTCGACTTGTCAGGCGGCTAGGTCGCCCCTGTGTGAACCGGCACTAAGGCATCAATTCATCAGGGGGCCATTAACATGCTAATGTCGGGACTGTTTGGGCTGGGAGATCAAAGGAGATTGTTCATTAATACATAGACTGAGAGGCACCGAAAGTTTTACTGTTCCAGCAATGTCCTAGCATGGTATCTAGCTTGACTTCAGATGTGACCAATCAGGATTGGAGGCAACTATCAGCCAATGATCAATTAGGCTTCAAATGTAGCCAACCAGACTTTGAGGCAACTCTGAACCATTCAATGCGGGGCATCTGTTGATTGGTGGAAAATGCATATAAAAGAGGGAGAGAGTTAAAAGTTCAGTCTCTTTCTCTCTCTATCCAGCCCGAGACCATCTAGGGGATATGCTGTCTGAGTAATGTATACTGGTATCTCTCTTTATGTTTCCTTCTAACCTTTTTGTATCCTAGGAATTGCCTTAGAATATTGTATAGCCTGTGTATGTCCATTGTAACCATTTCTGAGTTCGGCCTAGATTAACTTTGCAGCCTAGAGCAACACTGTACTTATGACATCATTGGAGATATATGATAAATTCTAATTTTTCGAATTTTCTTTTCTGTGTAAATAAATATAATTGTTTATCTTTTTTTCCCCATATAGACAAAGGTTTAATCACTTATATTTGTATAGTTAATCGTTTAAGTGAGGTATAAATATTTCCGAAACACCACCTGTATATGTTGCGCAAGATACCAATTTTATTGTCCACAAACTTAAGGTCTGCCTGGGGGACTCTAGTCTTCACAAATTCCAAAAGTGTGCCCAGTGTTGCCTTCCTTACATCTCTATTAAAATACAATGGGTGATTGACCTCCCACAGGTTTCTGTTTTCTTGATACAAATCAAGAAAACATGTCAAAAATTCTTCCTCCTTAAAAAGATTCATTTTTGCTGAAAGACAAGACACAAGATAAAAACTGTAATGTCAGTCCAAACTCCCAGTGTTATATTTGGCTCAATCTAGGGTACACACACACACACTAAAAACATTCACCAAACACACACCCATGTTTAATCTTACCTTCGTTTCTGACGTTCGCTACTTCCGCTCGGACATACGTAGGCCAGTGTAATAGCTTTATATACACTGCGCATGTGTCATGCTATGCCTACGTCGCCAGCCCCTGATGTTCTTTAGTACGATTTGTCCCCGCCCCTTCACTCTTCTTTGCGCAGTGGCAGGATATAGAGAAAGATGGCGGAGAGATTATCTGCAAGTAGCGTGGAGGAAAGCCCGGAGCCACAACCATCCAGATCCAAGAGGCGATATAAGGCCACCAACATGGCCTTTGAAGAGATGGTGGAGATGGTGTCCATAATGAGAAGGGAGGACTACAATGGCAAAAAAGGACCGTACACCCGACCCAATATGCGGAAGGACAAAATAATGTCCTCAGTTGTCACCGCTCTTGAGCAAAAATTTGGCACTAAACGGGCTAAAGAACAATTGAGGAAGTGGTGGTCTGACCTCAAAAGTAGGGAGCCTGAACAATATTGGCGAATAAAGAAGCTGCTTAAAAAAAGTAAGTACTTGTGTGTTCCGAATGAGATACTTAACTTGCATGCTGATCCATATGCTTTTCGTTTATACAGCATCGTTCGTAAAGACTGTTCTTTTGAAAAAACATATGATACTAAGAAAATGACGTTTTTTTTTCGCCAAATACGATGGTACAGGGTTTGTACATACATTTAAGTCTTGATAATTTGTCGTATTCCAAAAATGTGGTGATGTTGTGTAGATGTGTTTGAAAATATAATGCTTCTTCAATAATGATTCAGTGTAATGTAAGGACAGGATACAGCAGCTGTTTCCACAATTGGACTCACGAGCACTAGTGTACTATGTGACACCCGAGAAAATTTTGGGGGGTAATACACATAGGGGCTCCAGGGGATACTTGAGGTCTCTGAATCTGTGAAACTTGCATGAAAATGTGTATTGTTTGGCATTTTTGTGCATAGTGAATTTTAATCCTGTCTTCAAAATTTTTGGTGCCAAAAAATGACAATTGTCCACAACTTCTAACGACCGTTTCATATTCCTCTTTCAAGACTGAAATATCACTGTGTTTTAACTATACCTTTTGTTTAATTATCATAGGGGAGAAAAGACTCAGACAACAGTCCAAGGATCCCAGGACCCCCCCCAAGTCACCAGCCTGAAGCTGACATTACCCCAAGCCCCAGCCCAAGACCATGCCCACCCAACGAGCTGGAGGAAGGAGAGGTGGAGGAAGTGTGCGATATTTCCACCCCACCAAGTGAGTGACTGACACCCCAGCTTAAGTTCATCTATTTAGGAGAGCATATTTTACAATAATTTTTTATCCACAAATTTTAGGTGATGTTCTGGTTGTGGAAGGCCAAGCGGCGGAGCCATTTAGCTCAGACAGTGCACGAAGACTCACTGGCCAGATAATGGTGTGGAATGGCCAAATTGATAGAATGCGTGACCAAATTGACAGCATGACAAATCGGCTGGAAAGCATGCAACAGGAAATGAAGAACATGATTGATGTTTTGGGCAGAATCTAATAACTTTTTGCCTAAAAACATCAATCATGTTCTTCATTTCATTGTCAAGTTTTATTTTTCTAAAATGTTTTAACTTGCTAAATACTATAATATAAAAATTTTGCAGATGCACACGGTGTGTCATCATGTGCTATCTTCCATCAGGGGATATCAATGTACTTGTTTTGTGTTTGCAACCCCTTCATCAGAATAATGTTAGTTTGTGAGAGTAATAAAGGGATTGCACACACAAAACACGTCCATTGCTCCCCCATGATGGGAGATAGCACATGTTGACTTGAACCTTTTTTCACGAGAAATTGTGAGCATCTGCAATTTTTTTATTTTACATGGGTGACATCACCAGCACCATTATTAACATGTTGAACTTTGTTCAGGCAGTATGTTTATGAAGGGCTGGAGAGCGGTACAGTAATGAGTGTCTGCAGGTAACAGTGTACCAGGACTAATATTATGTCTCTGCCTGGACAATTTCTATGGATTGTGCTGTGCTGACAATATCCTTGTGCTGACTATAGACAATATTCCTGCCTGCTGCCTGATAATTACTATTGCTGTCGCTAAGCACATCCCTGCCTGCTGCCTGGACCATTGCTCTCCTCTGTGGATACTACTAAAAGCACAGGTAATGCTTTTTTTTTTACACTTTCCGCAATAGAATTTATTTTGAATTTTAATTCTGGGTATGTACATGCTATGAACTATGAAGGGCCTTCCAAAATGATAGGGTGCCAGGAAGTTATATATGTCATTTATGCTCCTAGAATGCCTGATGGTGCTACTTGGATGTTGGGCCTCTGTATGTGGCTAGGCTGCGTAAAAGGCTCACACATGTGGTATCGACTTACTCAGGAGGAGTAGCAGAATGTATTTTGGGGTGTGATCTTTGCTATGTACATGCTATGTGTTGGAAATATCTGATAAATGGACAACATTGTGTAAAAAAAAAATGCATTTTCATTTTTTTTCCACATTTTGAAAAAACTTCTGGAAAAAAATGAACCGTTCAAAAGACTCATTATGCCTCATAGATTTTACGTTGGGGTGTTTGCTTTCCAAAATGGGGTCATTTTGGGGGCAATTCCATTGTCCTGGTCTCCAGGGCCTTCAAAATTGTAATAGGTGGTTGAGAAATGAGATGTGTCATTTATGCTCGTAGAACGCCTGAAGATGTTACTTCAATGTTGGGCCTTTGTACAGTATGTGGCCAGGCTGTGTAAAAGTCTCACACATGTGGTATTGCCATGCTAAGGAGGAGTAGCAGAATGTATTTTGGGGTGTTATCTTTGCTATGTACATGCTATGTGTTGGAAATATCTGATAAATGGACAACTTTGTGTAAAAAAAAATGCGTTTTCATTTTTTTCCACATTTTCCAAAAACCTCTGGAAAAAAATGAACCGTTCAAAAGACTCACTATGCCTCATAGATTACACGTTGGGGTGTTTGCTTTCCAAAATGGGACATTTTGGGGGCAATTCCATTGTCCTGGTACTCCAGGGCCTTCAAAAGTGTAATAGGTGGTTGAGAAATGAGGTGTCATTTATGCTCGTAGAATGCCTGATGGTGCTACTTCAATGTTGGGCTTCTGTATGTGTCCAGGCTGTGTAAAAGTCTCACACATGTAATATCGCCATACTCAGGTGGAGTAGCAAAATGTATTTTGGGGTGTCATCTTTGCTATGTACATGCTATGTGTTGGAAATATCTGATAAATGGACAACTTTTGTGTAAAAAAAAATGCGTTTTCATTTTTTTCCCACATTTTCAAAAAACTTCTGGAAAAAAATTAACCGTTCAAAAGACTCATTATGCCTCATAGATTATACGTTGGAGTGTTTGCTTTCCAAAATGGGGTCATTTTGTGGGCAATTCCATTGTCCTGGTGCTCCAGGGCCCTCAAAATGTAATAGGTGGTTGGGAAATGAGATGTGTTATTTATGCTTGTAGAATGTCTGAAGGTGCTACTTCAATGTTGGGCCCTTGTATGTGGCCAGGCTGTGTAAAAGTCTCACACATGTGGTATCGCCATACTTGGGAAGAGTAGCAGGATGTATTTTGGGGTGTAATGTGTTGTATGCATATGCTCTGTGAGAGAAATAACCTGTTAATATGACAATTTTGTAAAAAAAAAAAAAAAAATCTTCATTTTGCAAAGAGTTGTGGGAAAAAATTACAACTTAAAAAAACTCACCATGCTACTTACTTAATACCTTGGAATGTCTACTTTCTAAAAAAAATCTCAAAAAATTTTGGGGGTATTTGTACTTTCCAGACTTGTTGGTGTCTCAAGAAATGAGATAGGCCTTAAGTACATCAGGTGTGATGAGATGTGATCAATTTTCAGTGATTGGCACCATAGTTTGTAGACTCTATAACTTTCACAAAGATCAAATAATTTACACTAATTTGGGTTATTTTTACCAAAGATATGTGGCAGTATAAATTTTGGCCAAAATTTATGAAGAAAAAATACTAATTTCCAAAATTTTATGACAGAAACAAAGAAAAGGGCTTTTTTTTTCACAAAATTTACGGTCTTCTTTATTTATAGCACAAAAAATAAAAAAAACACTAGTGATTAAATACCACCAAAAGAAAGCTCTATTTGTGTGAGAAAAGGATGCACATTTTATATGGGTACAGTGTCACATGACTGAGTATTTGTCATTCAAAGTGTGAGAGCGCTGAAAGCTGAAAATTGGTCTGGGCAGGAAGGGGGTGTAAGTGCCCTGTATTGAGGTGGTTAAGGTACCCATATAGAGCTGTCAATTTACACAGCACTCCACACATACATCGCACACTCACATCAGTCCCTACCCTCAAGGAGCCCACAATTCAAGGTCCCCAACTCACATTCATATACTAGGACCAATTTAGACAGAAGCCAATTAACCTACCAGTATGTCTTTGGAGTGTGGGAGGAAACCAGAGTACCTGGAGGAAACCCACGCAGGCACAGGGAGAACATGCAAACTCCAGGCAGGCAGTGTTGTGGTTGAGATTCAAGCCAGTGACCCTTTTTACTGCTAGGTGAGAGTGCTACCCACTACACCACTGTGGTGCCCAAATACCTTCTGGTCGACCAAACACCTTTGGTTCCAGTTGTAGACCTAAGAGTTACTGCTCGCTATTCCTGTTGCGTTGTAATGCTTGTATACCACGTTCCTATGTGAGTATAACCGTTGCTGTTTTACCTTTATTAAAATTGTATTTTTGGTAATGCACAAGGTCGGTGCGCCCTCCCTTGTTTTCTACCGCATACCTCCCAACCATCCCGGATTGGGTGGGACTTTCCCGCGTGTAGATGTTTGTCCCGCTATCCCACTGTAAGGGTTGTTTGTCCCGCATAATCGCATAATTATGTTGCTTATATTGTATATCAACTTGTGGCTAGATAGGACCTGCAGCAGTGTAAACAGCCAGGGATTGGCAAACCAGGTGGATGTGCAGTGTGCAGTTCCGATGACAGACTTCATCGTGTCAGATCCAAGATGTGATGTCAGGTATGGGCGGGACTGCAACTCAGACCTGCCCCCTCTCTCAAATAATCAGTGTAATGAAAGAGCGGCTCCCATTGTGCTTCATAACATGGAGTGCTCCTCCCCCTCCTTATCACATCCGCACACTACACTTCCCCATTCATCCCTTACACAGAACACAGCGGCCCCTCTCCTCTAGCACATTGTATCTAAGCCCCACCCCTCCCCCTAGGTCCTTTCCAGCATGAGAAGTTTCTGTTAGTACTATGCACAGGGAGAACACTGGAAGTGAATGTGAGGTGAGTGTATAGTGAGAGGAGGCTGAGCTCTGGTTGGTTGGTGGGGTATCTGAGCCATTCACAGCAGGGACTACAGGTCCTAGCATGTCAGCTGCTTTCTGAGGAGGTTTGTGTGTCTGCAGCCCTGATGTTTGTGATTGTGCCAGCACTATGTGCAGTGCTGAGGATATCACTTCCTGGGTATTACATGCTGTGTGAGGTTCCATCTACTCACTGTGCTGGTGGGGGGAAATGATGTGTCAGGCTGGCCTCCCCTTCAGCTCTCTGTATGTATTGGTGAGATATCTTTAATTTCAGATATTCTCTCTCTGCAGATTGGATCTGTCTAGTGTGTGGGCTCCGGGGCCCCCTACAGGAGAGGAGGAGGAAGTTTAGTCACCTAGGGGTGTCTGGCAGTAGAGAGAACCTTTCATCGTCCATTCAGATCAAAGTAAAAGGTAAGTATTACAGTTGAGCGCTTCCATTGCTGACACCATCCCTGCACTCTCCTGCCATCTGTCTGTCTTGCTATTTAAATAATAGCACTGGGGTTTGCATGTGTCCATGAGACTCTATCTTGTGGCACAGCAATCAAGGCATATTTTAGAGGTACAAGGAAACCTGGGTTTTGTTTAACCACGCCCATTAAGCCCCTCCCACTGTTAAGAGTTTGACCACACCCACTTTTGCCACAGTGCACGTAGTGCGCTGTCGGTCGCTTCCTCCCTAAAGTGTCCTCATTCTGAAGTTCAAAAGTTGGGAGGTATACTACTGTATATGTTTCAGCTCCAAGGACACGCATTGTTCTGAGGAGGGCAGCAAGGCCACTGATATTCCATACAAAAGGGCTGACTGCACTACACACCCCAAGACCCAGCACCCAAGCACAGGAGAATTGTTTTATGTTTTTTATTGTGACATTCACATGAAATAAAGTCATGTAATACTGTAGATTAATTTGAATTTATTAAGTGAAGTATGTTTTACTTAAAGTGTAACTAAACTGAACCTAAAAAAGGTAACTAATATAACCTCCACATCTAAAGCACTATTAAACCCAAAACCAAAAATGTATTATATTGCAGCTTACTAATCATTAGTTGTGGTGGCTGCATTTCGTTTTCTTTTTTAGGCTTTTTTCCCTCTGTTTTCACCTGGTGATCTGGTCAGTAACACATCTCCTGTATTCGGGTGCCAAAACTTTGGGTGGAAGAGCACAGACACCTTTGGACAGCGACATTGTTAGTCTAGAAAGAAGGGAGTGTTAGATGCACTAGCAGATTTAAATACACTAACAAATTGAAGCCAAACACCAGCTAATACTTTATAGGCAGTTACAGTAAAATATATTTTTGCATAAATAAATATAAGCTGATTATTGTAGGTACTTCTGTCAGTGTTAAATGGTTTCTCTCAAGCCTCTAACTGTTACATCTGCAGGACAGTTTGTTCTGTTGAAAAACAACAGACTTACTGGCTGGATCAGGGATCACCAAACTACGGCCCTCCAGCTGTTGTGGAACTACACATCCCATGAGGCATTGTAAAACTCTGACATTCACAGACATGACTAGGCATGATGGGAATTGTAGTTCCTGAGCAACTTGAGGGCCATAGTTTGGAGACTCCTGGGCTAGATAATCCGTTAAAAATTAAAAAGAAAGAAAACCTACAAAGAAAACAAATGCGGCTATCACATCTAATAATAGGTAATCTGCGATATAATAAATGTTTGCCTTTGGTTTTAATATTGCTTTAATGGCTGGTAAGCTGCAGAAAACAAAACATTTGTTTTTGGGTTTAAATTCGGTTTACTAATTATGATTCCAGGTTGTACCCTCAAAAAATAGTATTATAATTTCTATGTGATATAGCACCCAATTTCCTTTGTGTAAAGAGTAAAAATGCAGATTCATTACACTATACTAAGACAAAAAATGTAAACTGCAGTAAGATATACAAGTGTAAAAAAAGGTCACCAAAGCAGCAAATATAATACAGTATACAATAACACTAGGGCACTGAATCTAAGCTTACAATCTAGAGATAAGGTGTATATAAAAAAGAAATGTAGGAAAGATTATAGAAAGTGAGAGACTCATGATTTCAAGGAAGATTTCTCCATCCTTTTGGAAAATATCCCGTTGATCAGATACGGGGGGTTATTTACAAAAGGCAAATCCACTTTGCACTACAAGTGCACTGCAAGTGCACTTGGAAGTGCAGTCGTTGTAAATCTGAGGGGAAGATCTGAAATGAGGGGAAGCGCTGCTGATTTTATCATACAATCACGTGCAAGCTAAAATGCTGTTTTTTTATTTTCCTTGCATGTCCCCCTGAGAGTTACAGCAACTGCACTTCCAAGTGCATTTGCAGTGCACTTGTAGTGCAAAATGGATTTGCCTTTCGTAAATAACCCCCACTGTCTTTTCAATCTTTTGTTGTGGAAGAAAAGTAAGTCAAGTCAAGCTATGATGAGGACACATACAATATGTATGTCATGTGAGAAAGGAACAAATGCAGGACATGTTGATAAGTTGGAGGTCACAAAGCATTATTGGTGAGAGAATGTGATTTTTAAATGGAAGCATAGTGGCAACGGGGGTTATTTACTAAAGGAAAATCCACTTTGCACTGCAAGTGCACTTGAAACTGCACTGAAAGTGCACTTGGAAGTAAAGTCGCTGTAGATCTGAGGGGGACATGCAAGAAAAATAAAAAACAGCATTTTAGCTTGCACATGATTGGATGATAAAATCAGCAGAGCTTCCACTCATTTCAGATCTACCCCTTAGATTTAGAGCAACTGCACTTCCAAGTGCACTTGCAGTGCAAAGTGGATTTGCCTTTCGTAAATAACCCCCAATGGGTGTGTAAAGCACACCCCAAATTACTTTATATTCACCTCCATGGCCTCCACTGCAAAATACCCAGTACTTATAGGTATGGGGGGAAACCTTCTTTTATGATGTAGAACTCATGCCTAGCGGTCAATCTTCATGTATAAAAGAAAAAGTGTGGATCCAAAAGATACAAACACCTTATATAAAAAGAAGTTAAAGGATGATAAAAACAGTGATATTCAACAACAGTAATAACATCTAAATAAATGTCCTTATAGTGCTCCACAAGGTGCAAAAATGTGGATAAATACTGTATGTTCATCTGGTGCCTCTGTTCATAAAATCAATCAATCTGCGCCACTTACCAGATTTGTTGTATCTCAAATTAAAGAGATCAAAGGTGCTTAGACAGGGATCAGTCACCGAGGGAATTCATCGCCTCAAGCTTATCCAGTGAAGGGATCCACTCTCCTACAGTGAGCTATCCGATAATGATATATTCCTCACAAACACGGAGGCAGCCTTCTCCAGGTGATCTCCAACAGTGGTGTATATCATAAGATGAAAGCAAGAGGCTGACTTTTTCCTTCTGCTACAGCCAATACTAGTAATATATGCCAATGCTTTTTTCCCTTTTTATAAGTGATCGCATTCCCTCTGTTCTCAGCAACATAAGAACTGGGGGAGGAGAAGCATCAGTACACTGAGCTTCCCAGTGAATGGTTGTGCAGCGGGAAATGTGTCAGGACAAGTCTGATCATTGGAGGAGAGCACACCTGAGTTCCCAGCATGCAGGGCTGGTGCAAGCAATCTTCATGCCAGATCATTATCAAATGGCAAAAGGGGGGGGGCAGTCATTGCAGCACTGGAGAGGTGCTTGAGTATAACATAATCAAGGGTTGGTTTTACACAGCCCTGAATAAGCAAGGTGAAATTGTCTCTTTAAAGGATAACTGTAACTTTGCATAATTGTTCTTTAATTAATTAGACTTCCTCACTTCCTCCCCTGAATGCTGCCCACCTGGAAAAATATATTTAAAAAATCACCACTTAGGAGGATATTTTGGATCCCTAGTGCCCAACCTGTCTGAGAGCCTCATGCGGCACTTTGGTATGTGATGCCCTTGGACCTCAACAGTTTGTAGTGGCAACACTGATCAGGGTAATAGCTTTGAACTCTACTAGCCCCATGTAACATGTTCCCAGTTTCCATCTTCTGCAGCATAGCTCCAGCTAAAAATATAGCATGTCCACACTCTCTGACCCTCATTTCTTCTATTATGTCTACTACGGTTTCTGACAGTCTTCTCAAGCATTACATATATTGAACATTATATGTGGCCCTTTGGCAATGACAGGGGCTGCATTTGAGCCCTCCCCCCCCTTAAAGTGGTTGTACACCGTGTACAAACACTTTTACCTACAGGAAAGCCTATATTAAGGCTTACCTGTAGGTGCTGGAAATATCTCCTAAACCTCCATGGTTTAGGAGATATTTACAATAAAGCCGCACGCCAATGTCTAAGGTGCATGCGCTGATGTCTATGGCGCATGCACACTTTAGAAAGGGCAGATAGTGCCATTTGCAAAGAGGTCATGCCATGACTGGTGGCTCCCACGCTCATGCGCAGGAGTGCGTCAAGCAACTCCGGCCAGTCACAAAGCCGGAGTTTGCAGCCCTGGAAGGAAGAGGGGTGAAGATGGACACTTGCTGCTAGTGGGGACAGCGGCGACATCACAGGCTTTGGTTTCACTTAAGTGACACATAATGGGCTACTATGCGATGCATAGTAGCCCATTATGCTTTACCTTTGCAGGTAAATAAAGAGGAAGTAAAGCTCATCAGGGTTTACTTTCTCTTTAAGCTCATAAGTTGACAACCACTATCTTAGATGGCACACATAAAGGGTACATGTACAGAGTAATGATGAGCAAATCAAGTAAAGTCTGATTCGCTGGGCATTCACTAAACAATTGAAATAAGCCACAATCCTTGAATATAGCACTCAACCATATTGAAGTCTACAGTAGAAAAACCTTGTAATTTAACTAGCCCTTTTCAAGGCCAATTTGTAAGTTGTTAGGAAGAAAAGGCATGGGGAGCTGTGCATTGTCATGAAGGACATGTCCCTAGGGAAAAATTGTTTTAAAAATGCCAGTCAGTGGGGAGCAGAACTTTTAAAAAAGACATAAAAGGTAACAATAAAACTACACAATACTTTTCAATAACATGCTTTGGAGATGCCCTAAATCTGCTTGTGAATTTGTGCACATGTATAATATACTAAAGAAAAAGTGAAATTTACAAAGAAAAAATACCATTTAAATTGCTTAATTCTGATTGTAAACAACGTGGATGGGGATTCCGTTCAACATTTATACCAGTCCTTTATCCTCGATAAGGGTCTGGAATGTATTGTAAGGGGAACACCACAAAAAAAGAGGCATGGTGTTCCTGCTAAAAATCCATACCAGGCCCCCCCAAAAAAGGTGAAAGGCTCCCCAAAGTTAAAGCTTTCCTGGCCAGCCAGGCTTCATTTCCAGATAAGGGTTGCCAATATTATTTTTACGATTTTTGCACCTCATCAGTGGTTGTTATAGTGCACCATAGAAACTAATGACTATACAGCAGCCAGCATCTTCACAACAATTACTGTTGATGTAACAGTGTCCCAGAACAAGGTGATGGTAGTCATTAATTTAGTGGTAGTCATTTAGATGGTAGTCATTCATTTAGTGGTAGTACCACTACATGAAAGACATCTGGCTGCAGGAGCTGGAGGTTCAGTGGGCAGATGAACAGGCCATTTACTTTGCCCATTCGATGACCTGTGAACATGTAAGGTTTGTGTCGAACTGTACCTTGTTGCACAAGAGTCTTATTCCTAGTACAGAGCTTTGGGGAATGTAAACAGACAGTGAGCAAAACGAGAAAGAAGCTTGCAAATATGAATCTATCAAGAAAGTATACACCTTTGGCACATAAAGTGGAGCGAGTCTGAGGTGGCATGCATTGGTAAACAGTATCAAAGGCTGAAGACAGATCAAGAAAAATGATTACGGGATGGAGAATTTCAGAATTTACAGTTAGTAGATCATTGGTGACTTTATTTAGGAAGGTTTAATTGGAGCTAATTTAGACTAAAGATTAGTAGACAGGACATTGGTAGAACTTTTTTCAACTTAGAATGAATGTATTTAATACTTTGGATGAGAAGAGGAGACATGAGAATAAGAAAGGTGAAAGACTAAAAGAAAGAAGAAGGTTAAAAATAGATGTTAAGGCAAAAGTAAAGTATGAAGAGAGAGAGAGAGAGAGAGAGAGAGAGAGAGAGAGAGAGAGAGAGAGAGAGAGAGAGAGACATGAATAGGGTAGGGATCAAGAAGACAGGTAGTTAGAGGGGACATTGAATTTTTGAGTTATGATTGCAAAAAAAAAATGAAAGCTCATTCCTGAACCCTTGTATAAATGAAAATGTAATTAATCATGTTTGCTCTCTCAACATCATTAGATAGTTTGAATTAACAAGTTGCAATTGTGTTGTGACAATGGATGGCCATTGTTTTTAGACATTCAAGGAGAATACAGAAAAAGGACATAAAGAGAGCATAGAGATTGAGATTGCAAAGATTTCTGCATATGTGTTGGTGATTATACAGGAAAGGGGGAGAGAGAAGGGAGAAAAAAAGATTAAACATTATATTATGACTAGAGAGTCGAAGAGTAGCATGTAAAATATTTAAAGAGCAGCTTTGATTTACTCAAGTCAAGAGTCAGTCAAGTAGTATGTTTGTACCACTGGTGGAAAATTGCTCTGTAAGAATGTATTACTTGTTTTATGCAACGCTACATAACTTTGCTTGCACAAATCATGTGGAGTTCAACACTAACAATGAGGTCTTTTAGGCAGCATTTCACTGTTTTCCACTTTGGCGGGTACAATAACAATACATTTTATCATAACATTTTAGGACAATTGTCCCAAAAGCATCTCTATGTAATGTAAACTTTGCCCACATATGTTCCAAATTTAAATAAAAATCAGATTAACTGTGGAAGCTTACATGGTTCTTTCATGGTGGTCTTGTTTTTATGACATTAAAACGTTTAATGCTAAAATCTGAGCAAACAGCTAAACACACAGTTAACATATATACTGTTTGGAGCTGCGTTAGCTGCCAAGGAATTTGCAGTTTTGTCCAAGGATTTTCTGAAATTGGTGACCTGATGTTTTTTCTCTACAGCACTTACACAATACAGCTTGGCCCCTCCCTGCTCCCTGGCCTGTGATTGGATAGTGGATGAGCAGCAGCACACATTATGAGCTTATGCCTCTGCTCACTCTGCTGCTCCTCCTCCTGTAAACATTTCTTACTTGTTGGCATATGCTTATGGTGCATGCCTACTTGCATAGGTGTGCACAGCCTATTGCGTGTGTTTGTGTGCATGTATGTATGTGTAATATACACACACACTTACAAAATAAGTAAAAAAAGCATTAAAAAAATAAAATGTATTAAAACATGAACAGTGTTAGTAAGGCCCTGAATGTGTCAGTAGGGCAGAGATTGGTGTTAGCAGTTTTTTATTATTTCATTTTTGTATTATTTTTTACATTTTTTTTTAGGAGCCCCGTGGGGGGGCTTTGGTGAAATATCAGCAGGGGGAATTAGTGCCACATGGGATGATTAGGGTGTGCCCTGTGCACACCTATGTCTACTTGGCTGTTAGTACTGGCCTTCCTTCTTCCAGTCTAATGCACAAGGATGATCAGAAGGCTGAATCCAAGATTGTTGGGTTACTTACATTATTTGCAAATTAAATTGCATTGAAAGCCCAGCTCAAATACCTTGATATGTGATGTCTTTCCAGACAATTAACCACTTGACGACCGCCTCACGCCGATTTACGTCGGCAAGGTGGCACGGACAGGCAAAATCACGTACATATACGTGATTTGCCTTCCGCGGGTGGGGGTTCCGATCGGACCCCCCCCCGGTGCCTGAGGCGGTCGTCTTTTGTCCAGCGGCGATCAGAGGTGAGGGAGAGACCATCCGTTCGTGGCCCCCCCCTCGCGATCGCCGCTGGCCAATCACATCATTCCTTTGCTGCTGTATGCTAAACAGCAGCAAAGGAAATGATGTCATCTCTCCTCGGCTCGGTAATTTCCGTTCCGGCCCGAGGAGAGAAGACAGGTATGTGAGTGCACCAACACTACACAACACAGTAGAACATGCCAGGCACACAAAACACCCCGATCCCCCCCCCGATCGCCCCCCCGATCCCCCCCCCAATCACCCCCCCCCCTGTCACAAACTGACACCAGCAGTTTTTTTTTTTTCTGATTACTGCATTGGTGTCAGTTTGTGACAGTTACAGTGTTGGGACAGTTAGTATTACCCCCCTGTAGGTCTAGGATACCCCCCTAACCCCCCCTAATAAAGTTTTAACCCCTTGATCACCCCCTGTCACCAGTGTCGCTAAGCGATCATTTTTCTGATCGCTGTATTAGTGTCGCTGGTGACGCTAGTTAGGGACCTAAATATTTAGGTTCGCCGTCAGCGTTTTATAGCGACAGGGACCCCCATATACTACCGAATAAATGTTTTAACCCCTTGATTGCCCCCTAGTTAACCCTTTCACCACTGATCACCGTATAACTGTTACGGGTGACGCTGGTTAGTTTGTTTATTTTTTATAGTGTCAGGGCACCCGCCGTTTATTACCGAATAAAGGTTTAGCCCCCTGATCGCCCGGCGGTGATATGTGTCGCCCCAGGCAGCGTCAGATTAGCGCCAGTACCGCTAACACCCACGCACGCAGCATACGCCTCCCTTAGTGGTATAGTATCTGATCGGATCAATATCTGATCCGATCAGATCTATACTAGCGTCCCCAGCAGTTTAGGGTTCCCAAAAACACAGTGTTAGCGGGATCAGCCCAGATACCTGCTAGCACCTGCGTTTTGCCCCTCTGCCCGGCCCAGCCCAAGTGCAGTATCGATCGATCACTGTCACTTACAAAACACTAAACGCATAACTGCAGCGTTCGCAGAGTCAGGCCTGATCCCTGCGATCGCTAACAGTTTTTTTGGTAGCATTTTGGTGAACTGGCAAGCACCAGCCCCAGGCAGCGTCAGGTTAGCGCCAGTAGCGCTAACACCCACGCACGCACCGTACAGCTCCCTTAGTGGTATAGTATCTGATCGGATCAATATCTGATCCGATCAGATCTATACTAGCGTCCCCAGCAGTTTAGGGTTCCCAAAAACACAGTGTTAGCGGGATCAGCCCAGATACCTGCTAGCACCTGCGTTTTGCCCCTCCGCCCGGCCCAGCCCAGCCCACCCAAGTGCAGTATCGATCGATCACTGACACTTACAAAACACTAAATGCATAACTGCAGCGTTCGCAGAGTCAGGCCTGATCCCTGCGATCGCTAACAGTTTTTTTGGTAGTATTTTGGTGAACTGGCAAGCACCAGCCCCAAGCAGCGTCAGATTAGCGCCAGTACCGCTAACACCCACGCACGCACCGTACACCTCCCTTAGTGGTATAGTATCTGAACGGATCAATATCTGATCCGATCAGATCTATACTAGCGTCCCCAGCAGTTTAGGGTTCCCAAAAACGCAGTGTTAGCGGGATCAGCCCAGATACCTGCTAGCACCTGCGTTTTGCCCCTCCGCCCGGCCCAGCCCAAGTGCAGTATCGATCGATCACTGTCACTTACAAAACACTAAACGCATAACTGCAGCGTTCGCAGAGTCAGGCCTGATCCCTGCGATCGCTAACAGTTTTTTTGGTAGCATTTTGGTGAACTGGCAAGCACCAGCCCCAGGCAGCGTCAGGTTAGCGCCAGTAGCGCTAACACCCACGCACGCACCGTACAGCTCCCTTAGTGGTATAGTATCTGATCGGATCAATATCTGATCCGATCAGATCTATACTAGCGTCCCCAGCAGTTTAGGGTTCCCAAAAACACAGTGTTAGCGGGATCAGCCCAGATACCTGCTAGCACCTGCGTTTTGCCCCTCCGCCCGGCCCAGCCCAGCCCACCCAAGTGCAGTATCGATCGATCACTGACACTTACAAAACACTAAATGCATAACTGCAGCGTTCGCAGAGTCAGGCCTGATCCCTGCGATCGCTAAGTTTTTTTGGTAGTATTTTGGTGAACTGGCAAGCACCAGCCCCAAGCAGCGTCAGATTAGCGCCAGTACCGCTAACACCCACGCACGCACCGTACACCTCCCTTAGTGGTATAGTATCTGAACGGATCAATATCTGATCCGATCAGATCTATACTAGCGTCCCCAGCAGTTTAGGGTTCCCAAAAACGCAGTGTTAGCGGGATCAGCCCAGATACCTGCTAGCACCTGCATTTTGCCCCTCCGCCTGGCCCAGCCCACCCAAGTGCAGTATCGATCGATCACTGTCACTTACAAAACACTAAACGCATAACTGCAGCGTTCGCAGAGTCAGGCCTGATCCCTGCGATCGCTAACAGTTTTTTTGGTAGCATTTTGGTGAACTGGCAAGCACCAGCCCCAGGCAGCGTCAGGTTAGCGCCAGTAGCGCTAACACCCACGCACGCACCGTACAGCTCCCTTAGTGGTATAGTATCTGATCAGATCAATATCTGATCCGATCAGATCTATACTAGCGTCCCCAGCAGTTTAGGGTTCCCAAAAACACAGTGTTAGCGGGATCAGCCCAGATACCTGCTAGCACCTGCGTTTTGCCCCTCCGCCCGGCCCAGCCCAGCCCACCCAAGTGCAGTATCGATCGATCACTGACACTTACAAAACACTAAATGCATAACTGCAGCGTTCGCAGAGTCAGGCCTGATCCCTGCGATCGCTAACAGTTTTTTTGGTAGTATTTTGGTGAACTGGCAAGCACCAGCCCCAAGCAGCGTCAGATTAGCGCCAGTACCGCTAACACCCACGCACGCACCGTACACCTCCCTTAGTGGTATAGTATCTGAACGGATCAATATCTGATCCGATCAGATCTATACTAGCGTCCCCAGCAGTTTAGGGTTCCCAAAAACGCAGTGTTAGCGGGATCAGCCCAGATACCTGCTAGCACCTGCATTTTGCCCCTCCGCCTGGCCCAGCCCACCCAAGTGCAGTATCGATCGATCACTGACACTTACAAAACACTAAATGCATAACTGCAGCGTTCGCAGAGTCAGGCCTGATCCCTGCGATCGCTAACAGTTTTTTTGGTAGTATTTTGGTGAACTGGCAAGCACCAGCCCCAAGCAGCGTCAGATTAGCGCCAGTACCGCTAACACCCACGCACGCACCGTACACCTCCCTTAGTGGTATAGTATCTGAACGGATCAATATCTGATCCGATCAGATCTATACTAGCGTCCCCAGCAGTTTAGGGTTCCCAAAAACGCAGTGTTAGCGGGATCAGCCCAGATACCTGCTAGCACCTGCATTTTGCCCCTCCGCCTGGCCCAGCCCACCCAAGTGCAGTATCGATCGATCACTGTCACTTACAAAACACTAAACGCATAACTGCAGCGTTCGCAGAGTCAGGCCTGATCCCTGCGATCGCTAACAGTTTTTTTGGTAGCATTTTGGTGAACTGGCAAGCACCAGCCCCAAGCAGCGTCAGGTTAGCGCCAGTAGCGCTAACACCCACGCACGCACCGTACAGCTCCCTTAGTGGTATAGTATCTGATCGGATCAATATCTGATCCGATCAGATCTATACTAGCGTCCCCAGCAGTTTAGGGTTCCCAAAAACACAGTGTTAGCGGGATCAGCCCAGATACCTGCTAGCACCTGCGTTTTGCCCCTCCGCCCGGCCCAGCCCAGCCCACCCAAGTGCAGTATCGATCGATCACTGACACTTACAAAACACTAAATGCATAACTGCAGCGTTCGCAGAGTCAGGCCTGATCCCTGCTATCGCTAACAGTTTTTTTGGTAGTATTTTGGTGAACTGGCAAGCACCAGCCCCAAGCAGCGTCAGATTAGCGCCAGTACCGCTAACACCCACGCACGCACCGTACACCTCCCTTAGTGGTATAGTATCTGAACGGATCAATATCTGATCCGATCAGATCTATACTAGCGTCCCCAGCAGTTTAGGGTTCCCAAAAACGCAGTGTTAGCGGGATCAGCCCAGATACCTGCTAGCACCTGCATTTTGCCCCTCCGCCTGGCCCAGCCCACCCAAGTGCAGTATCGATCGATCACTGTCACTTACAAAACACTTAACGCATAACTGCAGCATTCGCAGAGTCAGGCCTGATCCCTGCGATCGCTAACAGTTTTTTTGGTAGCTTTTTATTGAACTGGCAAGCGCCAGCGGCCTAGTACACCCCGGTCGTAGTCAAACCAGCACTGCAGTAAAACTTGGTGACGTGGCGAGTCCCATAAGTGCAGTTCAAGCTGGTGAGGTGGCAAGCACAAGTAGTGTCGCGCTGCCACCAAGAAGACAAACACAGGCCCGTCGTGCCCATAGTGCCCTTCCTGCTGCATTCACCAATCCTAATTGGGAACCCACCGCTTCTGCAGCGCCCGTACTTCCCCCATTCACATCCCCAACCAAATGCAGTCGGCTGCATGAGAGGCATGTTCTTTATGTCCTCCCGAGTACCCCTACCCAACGAACCCCCAAAAAAGATGTTGTGTCTGCAGCAAGCGCGAATATAGGCGTGACACCCTCTATTATTGTCCCTCCTGTCCTGACAATCCTGGTCTTTGCATTGGTGAATGTTTTGAACGCTACCATTCATTAGTTGAGTATTAGCGTAGGGTACAGCATTGCACAGACTAGGCACACTTTCACAGGGTCTCCCAAGATGCCATCGCATTTTGAGAGACCCGAACCTGGAACCGGTTACCGTTATAAAAGTTAGTTACAAAAAAAGTGTAAAAAAAAAAAAAAAATATATAAAATTAAAAAAAAATAGTTGTCGTTTTATTGTTCTCTCTCTCTCTATTCTCTCTCTCTTGTTCTGCTCTTTTTTACTGTATTCTATTCTGCAATGTTTTATTGTTATTATGTTTTATCATGTTTGCTTTTCAGGTATGCAATTTTTTATACTTTACCGTTTACTGTGCTTTATTGTTAACCATTTTTTTGTCTTCAGGTACGCCATTCACGACTTTGAATGGTTATACCAGAATGATGCCTGCAGGTTTAGGTATCATCTTGGTATCATTCCTTTCAGCCAGCGGTCGGCTTTCATGTAAAAGCAATCCTAGTGGCTAATTAGCCTTTAGACTGCTTTTACAAGCCGTGGGAGGGAAAGCCCCCCCCCACCGTCTTCCGTGTTTTTCTCTGGCTCTCTTGTCTCAACAGGGAACCTGAGAATGCAGCCGGTGATTCAGCCAGCTGACCATAGAGCTGATCAGAGACCAGAGTGGCTCCAAACATCTCTATGGCCTAAAAAAACGGAAGCTACGAGCATTTTATGACTTTCGCCGGATGTAAATAGCGCCATTGAGAAATTGGGGAAGCATTTTATCACACCGATCTTGGTGTCATCAGATGCTTTGAGGGCAGAGGAGAGATCTAGGGTCTAATAGACCCCAATTTTTTCAAAAAAGAGTACCTGTCACTACCTATTGCTATCATAGGGGATATTTACATTCCCCGAGATAACAATAAAAATGATTAAAAAAAAAAAAATGAAAGGAACAGTTTAAAAATAAGATAAAAAAGCAAAAAAATAATAAAGAAAAAAAAAAAAAAAAAAAAAAGCACCCCTGTCGCCCCCTGCTCTCGCGCTAAGGCGAACGCAAGCGGCGGTCTGTCGTCAAACGTAAACAGCAATTGCACCATGCATGTGAGGTATCGCCGCGAAGGTCAGATCGAGGGCAGTAATTTTTGCAGTAGACCTCCTCTGTAAATCTAAAGTGGTAACCTGTAAAGGCTTTTAAAGGCTTTTAAAAATGTATTTATTTCGTTGCCACTGCACGTTTGTGCGCAATTTTAAAGCATGTCATGTTTGGTATCCATGTACTCGGCCTAAGATCATCTTTTTTATTTCATCAAACATTTGGGCAATATAGTGGTTTTAGTGCATTAAAATTTAAAAAAGTGTGTTTTTTCCCCAAAAAATGCGTTTGAAAAATCGCTGCGCAAATACTGTGTGAAAAAAAAAAAATGAAACACCCACCATTTTAATCTGTAGGGCATTTGCTTTAAAAAAATATATAATGTTTGGGGGTTCAAAGTAATTTTTTTACAAAAAAAAATAACTTTTTCATGTAAACAATGAGTGTCAGAAAGGGCTTTGTCTTTAAGTGGTTAGAAGAGTTGGTGATGTGTGACATAAGCTTCTAAATGTTGTGCATAAAATGCCAGGACAGTTCAAACCCCCCCCCAAATGACCCCATTTTGGAAAGTAGACACCCCAAGCTATTTGCTGAGAGGCATGTCGAGTCCATGGAATATTTTATATTGCGACACAAGTTGCGGGAAAGAGACAAATTTTTTTTTTTTTTTTGCACAAAGTTGTCACTAAATGATATATTGCTCAAACATGCCATGGGAATATGTGAAATTACACCCCAAAATACATTCTGCTGCTTCTCCTGAGTACGGGGATACCACATGTGTGAGACTTTTTGGGAGCCTAGCCGCGTACGGGACCCCGAAAACCAAACACCGCCTTCAGGCTTTCTAAGGGCGTGAATTTTTGATTTCACTCTTCACTGCCTATCACAGTTTCGGAGGCCATGGAAAGCCCAGGTGGCACAAAACCCCCCCAAATGACCCCATTTTGGAAAGTAGACACCCAAAGCTATTTGCTGAGAGGTATAGTGAGTATTTTGCAGACCTCACTTTTTGTCACAAAGTTTTGAAAATTGAAAAAAGAAAAAACAAAAAGTTTTTTCTTGTCTTTCTTCATTTTCAAAAACAAATGAGAGCTGCAAAATACTCACCATGCCTCTCAGCAAATAGCTTGGGGTGTCTACTTTCCAAAATGGGGTCATTTGGGGGGGTTTTGTGCCACCTGGGCATTCCATGGCCTCCGAAACTGTTATAGGCAGTGAAGAGTGAAATCAAAAATTTTCACCCTTAGAAATCCTGAAGGCGGTGCTTGGTTTTCGGGGCCCCGTACGTGACTAGGCTCCCAAAAAGTCCCACACATGTGGTATCCCCATACTCAGGAGAAGCAGCTGAATGTATTTTGGGGTGCAATTCCACATAGGCCCATGGCCTGTGTGAGCAATATATCATTTAGTGACAACTTTGTGCAAAAAAAAAAAAAAAAAAAAGTGTCACATTCCCGCAACTTGTGTCAAAATATAAAATATTCCATGGACTCAATATGCCTCTCAGCAAATAGCTTGGGGTGTCTACTTTCCAAAATGGGGTCATTTGGGGGGGTTTTGTGCCACCTGGGCATTCCATGGCCTCCGAAACTGTGATAGGCAGTGAAGAGTGAAATCAAAAATTTACACCCTTAGAAATCCTGAAGGCGGTGCTTGGTTTTCGGGGCCCCGTACGCGGCTAAGCTCCCAAAAAATCCCACACATGTGGTATCCCCATACTCAGGAGAAGCAGCTGAATGTATTTTGGGGTGCAATTCCACATAGGCCCATGGCCTGTGTGAGCAATATATCATTTAGTGACAACTTTTTGTAAATATTTTTTTTTTTTTTTTTGTCATTATTCAATCACTTGGGACAAAAAAAATAAATATTCAATGGGTTCAACATGCCTCTCAGCAATTTCCTTGGGGTGTCTACTTTCCAAAATGGGGTCATTTGGGGGGGGGGTTTGTACTGCCCTGCCATTTTAGCACCTCAAGAAATGACATAGGCAGTCATAAACTAAAAGCTGTGTAAATTACAGAAAATGTACCCTAGTTTGTAGACGCTATAACTTTTGCGCAAACCAATAAATATATGCTTATTGACATTTTTTTACCAAAGACATGTGGCCGAATACATTTTGGCCTAAATGTATGACTAAAATTTAGTTTATTGGATTTTTTTTATAACAAAAAGTAGAAAATATCATTTTTTTTCAAAATTTTCGGTCTTTTTCTATTTATAGCGCAAAAAATAAAAACTGCAGAGGTGATCAAATACCATCAAAAGAAAGCTCTATTTGTGGGAAGAAAAGGACGCAAATTTCGTTTGGGTACAGCATTGCATGACCGCGCAATTAGCAGTTAAAGCGACGCAGTGCCAAATTGGAAAAAGACCTCTGGTCCTTAGGCAGCATAATGGTCCGGGGCTCAAGTGGTTAAATTATGTCAATATACTTCTTCTTGCCTGGTGTTAGCAGTGGGCAGTTCTTAATTAGTGATGTGTGAACTGAGCTCCAGTTCATGATGACACAACCCCAGGAGTATTTTTCAATCCATGTGAGGAGCAGTAACTAGTAAACCATTTTCTGCAAGGGACAGTGCCAAAAGTGTTTTTTATTTAATAGGCATATTATTTTTTATAAAGATTTAGAGTAATGCCCCGTACACACAGTTGGATTTTCCGATGGAAAATGTCCGATCGGAGCATCTTGTCAGACATTCCGACCGTGTGTGGGCTCCATCGGACATTTTCCATCGGATTTTCCGACACACAAAGTTTGAGAGCAGGCTATAAAATTTTCCGACAACAAAATCTGATCGCGTCAATTCCGACCGTGTGTGGCCAGTTGCGACGCACAAAGTGCCACGCATGCTCAGAAGAAATTCTGAGACGGAACAGCTCGGTCTGGTAAAATTAGCGTTCGGAATGGATACAGCACTTTTGTCACGCTGCAATGTCAAAAATGGTTTAATACAGCGCACTCTCTTCTTCTTTATAATGTGAGAAGAATGAAGTAGTTTTGCTGCTGATATTCACACAGACTTCTCACAAACTTATTTCTTTATTATTTATCGTGATTCCCTCAATATATTTTGATTTGTCACATCTGACCAAATTAAAATTCTTTTTTTTTTTTTTTTTAGGTTTGTATTTTTTTCAAGGCTGATCTTTGTTTTATTTTTTATAGTTTTACTCCCTAATATTTTTGTGTGTGTTTTGCGTGTCAAGTTACCACAACACCATTGATATCTTGTATTATTTAATCTCAAAAAGGTTGCTTGGTGTTGGTGTCCCTTGTTAATTTCACATTGTATGTTTGAAATGTACCTGCCTCCTCACAAACAAACTGTCCTTTTTGAAGGAAAACACACGTAGGCAAGTATAATTGAAACAAAAAATCCTTTATTAAGAGCTCAGAAGCAAACAAAGAGGGAGGCAACGCTGGAGAAACAGTAGAAATTGGCGTAGCCTTGGACCCCCAGGGCAGACATCAATTATTTAACATCAAAATTGGTGGCCTGAGGAGTCCTTATCCCAGAGTCCGGAAAGCAGCAGATGACATCTATGTCCCCAGGCTGTGGTCATACAAGAGGCTGCATCTTTTGCCAGACCAGACTGGACCCAGGTCATCACTTTCTGGTCTTCTTTCCACGCTTCCTTCCCGGTTGTGGCTCTGGTGTTGGAGATGTGGCAGGAGGAGGAGTAGGACCTGGAGGAGGAGGAGTAGTATTAGGACCTGGAGGAGGAGGAGGAGGAGTAGTATTAGGACCTGGAGGAGGAGGAGGAGGAGTAGTAGGACCTGGAGGAGGAGGAGGACCATGTGTGAGGTCACAAATGTGGGTAGCAGATGTTATTTGGCCCCTCAATCCCTTATTGAGAACTTCCAAAATTAAGGACTCCGACAGGAGTCGTTGGCCCTCCTCCATCTGCAGCATTTTGCATGCAGTTATGCAAGCAAAGTCCTCCTCCACAGTGTGGGGGGTTCTCAGGGCCTCTGTAGTCTTCCAAAAGAGGCCTGTGGCAGCCTCCTCCAGGGTACTCCTCTTCCTGCCACTTTGTCTTTGCAGGTGTAGGGGAGGGACCTGGATATCAGGCAGCCTGCTTGGCCCGGCCACCTCCTGGCTGAGACTTCCCTGTGTATGAAAAAGGGACATGGTTGTAGTTTTTACTTCATCAATCACAATCATAAATTAGTACTCCAAACTAACATCTAGTTAACATCATTGATTGGACAAGCAGAAATATTTAGAAGAATGCTATACCTGGCTCAAGCTGGGCTCCTCCACATGTTGCTGCCTGGAAGTCCCAGGTTGGGCGTCAGAAGCCTCAGCTGGGGGGAAGGAAGCGTGGAAGGAAGATTGGAGAGTGCTGGCCTGGGTTCAGTCTGACCTGCCAGAAAATGCAGCCTGTCATAGTACTACAGCCTAGGGACATAAATGTCATCTGCTGCTCCTGATCTCTGGGAATCCTGGACTTTCTTGTGCTCCCTTAGATAAGTGCTCCTCAAGCCACCAATTAGGATCTTCAAATAGGTGATGTCTGCCGTGGGGATCACCGTCTTCACAAATTCCAGCAATTGATCCAGCGCTACCTTCCTCTTTGTTTGGTTCTTATAATGTGGGTGGTTTATCTGGCACAGACAGGGCAGCTCCCTGAACATATCAATGAAGATTGTCATAAAGTCGTTATCTTTCAAGATATCCATTTTCACTGCAAGACACAACACAAGACAAACCCTAATGTCAGGCAAAACTCGACTAATCTTGTTACAATATAGGCCTCAATCTAGAAGCAGTATAGGCCCAAGTTTGGCTCTTACCTTCGTTATCACGATTGGCGCCTCCGATACTCCTTCCTCCGCTCACAGATCGTACGTACTTCGCACGCGTGTTACGCTTTATACACACTGCGCATGCGTGTAACTCCGTCCGCCCCTGACGTTCTTTCTAGTTTATTCCCCGCCCCTTTTCGTTCGGCGCAGTGGGGGAAGAGCACATGGCGGAGTCAGAGCAGGTGCGTGGTAATTATAGCAACTAGGAGGAGGAGGAGGAAAGCCCGGAGCCGGAAACGTCTGGATCCAGAAGGAGACGATTTAAGGCATCAAATATGTCCTTTGGGGAGATGTTGGAGATGGTCGACATCCTGAAGCGGGCCGACTATGATGGGAAGTATGAACCTTACCCCAACCCCAATGTCCGAAAGGCCAAGATCATGGCGAAAGTGGTCAAAAGTCTGCACCGGAATTTCGGGGTACGAAGATCGAAAGATCAGCTCAGGAAGCGGTGGTCGGACCTGAAATTACGAGAACATGAGCAGTACAGAAAGATCCAGAGAGTACTGCAAAAAAGTAAGTAGTTGTGCTGTGTTCCTATTCTTTTTGTCTTTATTACGTTCATGCTGCTCCATATGCTTTTCTTAACTGTTGTACAGTTTAAAATGGCAACTTTCGTGTTCATGGGCACATTATTCGTTCGTATCAAATATTTTTCTTTCGACATATAAAACACCATTGTTTTGGCCATATGCATTTGACCACATTTTTTTAGGGCCTACTTGTCTGAAAATAATTTGGTTGTGTAGATGGGTTTGTTACTAGAATGAATTGCAAACTAGATTCTGTGTAAGGAGAGGACAATCAGTAGCTGTTTACACATCTGGACACAGGAGCACTAGTGTGGGACACCAGAACTTCTTTTTATTAGGGGGCCCACACAGGTGCTCCAGTGTAGACTATAGGGGGGTCTCCATCTGTGAAGCTTGTACAAAACAGGTAAAGTATTGAAGTTTGACAAAGGACCCCAAAAAATCTACATCTTGGAACTCTGCCAAAATCGACAATTGTACCCCACTTCCAAGCAATGTTTCATATTTATAGTTCTGCCATCAAATTTCTGTGTGCTAAGTATACCATTTTTTTTTTCACATAGGGGAGAAAAGATTTGGAGGACACCCCTCATCCGAGGAGACCAGAGACCCCCCACCTCTGGAAGAAGGGGAAATACCCCAAAGACAAGAAGAGCAGGAGGAGGAAGAAGACGTGGTGGAACTAGTCACCACAACAGGTGAGTGTCTGCGACCACAGGCTCAGGTAAGAGATGGATGCCAGCATATTTATAATACATGTTTTTTTTGGTTTCTATCTTTTTAGGTGATCGTGATGTTGTGGATCCAGATCCTTTCACCTCAGAAAGTGCACAGATCCTGACTGGGGAGATCATGGGGTGTAATGTTGCATTGGAAAACATCCAGAAAAACATCAATGATGTTATTAAAAAAAATAGGAACATCATTGATGTTTTGGGGAGAGTTTAAAACCCCTCCAAAGCCCTTTTCTTTTATGGTGTGCTACAATTTTAAAATTTTTTGTCGAATTGTAGAAAAGCCAAATTTTGAAGAGGCACACAGTGTGTCAACATGTGCTATCTGCCATCACGGGAGATCAATGGACGTGTTTTGGGGGTGCAACCCCTTCCTCAATAATAAAGTAGCTGAGAGGAAGGGGTTGCACCCCCAAAACATGTCCCTTGATCCCCCCTGATGGCAGCTAGCACATGTTGACATTCATAAATTGGTGTGCATCTTCAAAATTTGGCTTTTCCTGGGGAGACTTCACCCCATCTGAATGCAATATCAAACACAGTTCCTAAATACTCATGTCTGATATTAATAAATAGATAAATCCGCGCTTAGGACAATATACGAGCTGCAGCCTCTCCCTAATTAGTTCCCCAAGGGGTCTAATTGCATAGATAGGATAGGTGGTCTGGGAGAAAAGTGGCGCTGCCCTATTGTACAATAAGGTATTTAATGGTGGATAAATTGCAACCTATGTTCATTAAAGTAGGTGCTTATAGGGGCTACCCCCCTATGTGCCTAAATGTGGTCAAACCTCGACCAATGACCGTATATGACCGTTTATGGTGTGCTACAATTTTAAAATTTTTTGTCGAATTGTAGAAAAGCCAAATTTTGAAGAGGCACACAGTGTGTCAACATGTGCTATCTGCCATCACGGGAGATCAATGGACGTGTTTTGGGGGTGCAACCCCTTCCTCAATAATAAAGTAGCTGAGAGGAAGGGGTTGCACCCCCAAAACATGTCCCTTGATCCCCCCTGATGGCAGCTAGCACATGTTGACATTCATAAATTGGTGTGCATCTTCAAAGTTTGGCTTTTCCTGGGGAGACTTCACCCCATCTGAATGCAATATCAAACACAGTTCCTAAATACTCATGTCTGATATTAATAAATAGATAAATCCGCGCTTAGGACAATATACGAGCTGCAGCCTCTCCCTAATTAGTTCCCCAAGGGGTCTAATTGCATAGATAGGATAGGTGGTCTGGGAGAAAAGTGGCGCTGCCCTATTGTACAATAAGGTATTTAATGGTGGATAAATTGCAACCTATGTTCATTAAAGTAGGTGCTTATAGGGGCTACCCCCCTATGTGCCTAAATGTGGTCAAACCTCGACCAATGACCGTATATGTGAAAAACCAAAAAAACAAGTGAAAAAATAAAAAATAAAGGGTTAAACTCCTATCACCCCAGTGTAAAAGAGTGCTTCATATATTCAGATTATCATAAATAATGTGGGAGTGACAAATGATTCTTTAAAACTGGAAAATTAAAAATTAACCCCAGAGTTCAAAAGTATTGTGACACTATGGCGTCCTATAAGGTGCAAAAATTTCCTTATGGGTGAAGAAGTGTGTGTGATGGATATAAAGTGTCAGTGCCAGAGGTTACATATATATTGTGAAAATAGAAATTGATTCGGTAACACATATAATTATTAAATTAGAAATCACCCCAAAGTTCAAAACTATTGTGACAATATGGCGCTCTCTCAGGGGCAAACTCCCTTTGAAAAGTGAAAAAATATGTATAATAAATATAAAGTGCCAGTGCCAAAATCTTTTTGTTGTAGTTCCTAGGGGAATTATTGGTATGGCCTCAAATTGAAATTACATTGAGATACAACACATAGCAGGTCGCATGAGAATCATGAAAAAAACCTTTTTAAAATTATATATTATAAATGTCAGCAGATGAATACATTTCTCAAACTATGTTGTCCATTTAAAACCCAAAGATGGCTTTAACCGGATGGTGTAGATAGCAGAGTTCAGTATATATGCAGTTTATCAACCTCAGGAACATAAAGCAGTGACTTCTGTGTGTATTTCAAACGGTGACTTGAAGTGCTCACCCCCCGTGCTCCCCCACTCACCAGAAAGAAACACCCCTGCAGGGGTACCGAGCGATAGAGTGAGTGCCTTAGGGATGGGTGTTAGTCACTCCGATCCTGCTGCTGTTCCTCTGATCTGTGTGGTCCCTCCAATGGTTCCAGGTTAGGCTGTGCGTTCCAGAAAACCAGGCTCCTCCTTGCCAACTAATAGCTGTTAAACTCTCCAGTCCACCCTTTTATCTGCATATAACGGTCCTTTACACAGAGCCGGAACAAGAGAGCGTCTCTCACCTCCTCCCAGAGCAGCCCCTCAGCTCCGGCCACTCTATTCCTGGAGCTCCGTTTTCGGAGTCCTGCAGGCTTCTCCCCGTCGCCAAGTACCACAGGGTGGCGACGAGCCTCTGCTCCGGAGTGATGGCTTGCCTCATGCAGGTATCCTGCCTGCTAATATAAGGGGTCAGCAAAGCCAACAAACGGTGAAATACGGGGTCCGTCATCCGGAGAAAGTTCCTGAAATCATCAGGATTATTCTCATGGATCTCACGGAGCAAAGGCATTTGACAGAACTGGTCACGCTGAAGCAAACAATTCTTGGTCCATGAACTCCTCCCCACCCTGTTCATGGACTGGACTTGTGTCAAGGTAAGGACCCCAACACCAAGCCCCCGCACAGCACGAACTCTACGAGGAGTACGTATACGCAACATGGCTAGAAAACGGTCGGCTGGTCAGAACGAAGTAACAGAACGCACTGAAGAACAGCAAGGCCTGTGAAGAGCGACCTGAAAAACAGTAACGAACGAACAAGAACACAATGACTCAAATAAGTCACGCGTAGCTTGCTGCACGCACTGAAGAGCAGATACAAACCCACAAGCACAAACTGAACAGCAGAAAATGATCTGAAAACCGCGAGTCTGAAAAAAGCGCGAATCGTCTCTCACCAAACTTTTACTAACACGAGATTTGCAAAAGAGATTAGCCCAAAGGGTGCCGCGCTTGGTTCTGAACTGGCCTTTTCTAGTCTCGTCGTACGTGGTTTACCTCACCGCGTTCTTGGCGATCGGAAATTCGGAATGTCTGATCAATGTCCGACCGTGTGTAAGGTGACTCTGTTGCGAATTGTAAAATCCTATTTATCTGTAAGAAAAAATACTGTAATTACTCACCTTTCCAGCTGTTTGTGTTGTCAAACATAGCTCCATTAGTAAGAATTGGTCCCCCCGAAATCTGCAAGGAAACTGTCACTTTTGTGAGTTCTTCCACAGCTATCACTGGTTTCTTCGGCTGACCTCCACATCAGGTACTCAGTAGTGATATGGAGGTCAGTGGAAGGAAGCAGTGACAGCTGTGGGGAACCCAGGAAATCAGTACTCCAAGAAGTTTCAGTTTTCCCGAAAACTTTGGGGGTGGTTTCTCAGGACTAGAATGGTGCTCTGTGGTGTGGACAGTGGGAAAGTTTAATATTTACCTCCTTCCTTACAGGTAACATAGTTTTTCTTTTTTACTTTTTTTTGCGACAAGGGTACTTTAATTTTTTTTTTTTTTCTTTCATAGTATGGAAGTGTAAACAAATGCTGGTGGCCACAGGATACAGGTAGGTATGAATATAGAAATGGGGAGAGTGGATAGTTTAGACACGGAATGAACACAGATACAGATATCCTTTAATTTTCTTCTTTCAGTTCAGCATTAAGTTTTTTTTTTTTTTTTTTTTTTAATTTTTTATTTATAACAGGCAAGGGGGCCCACATGGACCGACATACAAATAGTAAACATCAACAAGTTATCAGTCATAGCGTTGAGAACAATCATATGATTCAGTATACATATAAGACTATGAGTTCTTTCTGTTAACATCTGGCGTCTCTCCGCTTTGGTAACCAATAGAGTATAGAACAAAAAAGAATATAAACCGAGAGAGAGATATTCTACATATTCTTTGTGAAATAGTGTGTTAAGTGTTGCAGTCTATCGGGCTCCCTCCCTACCATTATTACATTAGAGTCGTAGGATTAGTAAAAGAAAAAAAAAGCGAGAGTAGGGGTAGAGAGGTAGGGGATGGGATGAGGGGGGGGTGGGGGGGGAGTGGACACGTACTCCGCGATCACGGAGTATTCAAAGAACTCTCCGAGGCATGACTGTAAGCACATTTAACTTGTGACACAGATGTGTGTCTCATTAAGTGATTTACCATGTGGTTAATTAGTGGGTTATTTAGGTTTCCAGCAGGGTTTGGCCCTCGCTAGAATAGATGAACACATTCCACAACTGCCATGTCTTAGAGAATTTTTCCTGTCTGTTTTGAGCGGTGTGTATAAGGTCTTCCATTCTTTTGATTTCTTCTACTTTTTTGATCCACAAGCCTAGTGTTGGGGGTGTCAGGGATTTCCAGTGGAGCGGTATACAGGCTTTAGCTGCGTCCAGAAGATGACGGAGCACAGACTTTTTATATATTTTGGTGGGTATATTGGATGCATGTAAGAGAAAAAATTCTGGGTCATTAGTAATGTTATAGTCTGTAAATTTCTGTATTGTCGTCTGTATTGTATGCCAGAAGTACGTCAGTTTAGGGCACGACCAAAATATGTGTAATAATGTATCTTTTTCTGCTTGGCATCTCCAGCAGAGTTCAGGTGTGGAGTACTTGTGTAAGAGTGTTGGGGTTCTATACCAATGTGATAAAATTTTGTAGTTCGTTTCTTGAGTCTTGGCGCATATCGAGGATTTGTGTGTAAATCTAATAATTTGCTGTCTTTTGGTACTGTTAAAATTACAGTTTAGCTCTTTCTCCCATTTAAATAAACCTGGTGGTACGAAGTCTGGTGTGGGAGTGTTCAGTAAGGTATATGTCAGAGAGAGTGTATGCTGTAATATCCCCGGTGTCGAGCACAGGTCTTCAAATGTGGTAGGTGGTGAGTTATTCGAGGGAGGCTGAATGGATTTGAGGAAATGGCTTAATTGGAGAGCCCTCAGGAAATCCAGGTGGTAAAGGCCTGTAGGTGCAGTAAGCTCTGCACTCGTCCTCCACCGCCCCCCAATGCTAAAGTGGGAGGCTTGGTGAAAACCCTCCCCAACCAGCCTCCCAAAAACTGCATCTTGTAAGCCTGGCACAAACAAAGGGTTTCCCAGTACTGGGTACAAGGGAGAGTTTGGTGAGGACAGGGATGTACGGGGCAGAAGACGAGCACAGACCTGTATGGTGTTTCCTATTAGAGGGTGTTGGGCAACACCAAGGGGCTCTCCGGAGTGGAACTATGCTTTGTTTCTGTTCTATCTGAGTCCAAAGTTTGGTGTCGGAATGACGGCACCAATCTATTAACCTTCCTAGGTGTATTGCCCGATAGTATGTGCGCACATCAGGGAGTGCTAGTCCGCCATATTGTTTGGGGAGGACTAATATTTTGTTAGAGAGTCGTGGTCTTTGTTTGGCCCAGACAAATGTCGTAAAAAATGATTGTACTTTCTTGAAATAAGCCGAAGGTATCGCGACAGGTAGAGCCTGCATAAGGTAAAGGAATTTAGGTAGTATGGACATCTTTAGTATGTTGCAACGTCCCAGCCATGAGTGCAGCCCTGTGCCCCATTGGTTTAAAAGTGCTTGGACCTTTTTTAAGAGTGGTGGGAAATTCAACTCGTATAGTTTGGACAAGGTTTGTGGAATGTGTGTACCTAGATATTTTAATGAAGTCGTAGTCCATTTCAAATTGAAGCTAGATTGGAGAAGCGAGTGTTGTAGTTTAGGGATTCCCACCCCCATGGCCTCTGATTTGGTAAAATTGATCTTCAGATTTGAGAGGGACCCATATAAGTCAAATTCCCTAAATAGGTTTGGGAGGGATATCGTTGGTTTCGTGATTGAGAACATGAGGTCATCCGCATACGCAGACACCTTATATTGTGTCTGGTTTATGGTAACTCCCGATATGTTTGGGTTTAGCCTTATGTGGCATAGAAAGGGTTTGAGGGAGAGTGCAAAAAGAAGGGGCGATAAGGGGCACCCCTGCCTCGTCCCATTAGTGATTGGAAACTGGTCTGAGACCACGCCATTCGCCCTGACCCTGGCCGTCGGTACTGTGTAGATCGCTTTTATCCAACGCATCATGTTATCGCCTATTCCCGCGTGTCGGAGTGTTTCAAACATGAAGGACCAGTTTACACGGTCAAACGCCTTTTCGGCATCGGTGCTTATAAATACACTCGGTGTTTTGGTGAGGTTGGCTGCGTGTAATAGATTCAAGACCTTGATGGTGTTGTCTCTCGCCTCTCTACCTGGTACAAAGCCCACCTGATCCAGGTGTATTAAATGGGGAAGGTGTTGTTGTAGTCTGGTCGCTATTATTTTTGTAAATAGTTTGAGGTCAGTATTAAGCAGGGAGATTGGGCGGTAGCTCCCACATTGGGTCGGATCTTTCCCTTCTTTCGGAATGACCGATATCTGGGCCTGCAGTGTGGATCTATGAAACAAACCTCCCTCTGTAAGATCATTGAACAGTTCGGTCAAGTGACCTCCCAGAGACGGCAAAAGAGCCTTGTAATATTGGATTGTAAGGCCGTCAGGACCTGGGGCTTTCCCTGGCTTAGTGTTTTTAATTGCTACTTGTAGCTCTGTCAATGTAATGGGTTCCTCTAATAAAGCACTTTTGTCATTCGTCAGGGTGGGCATGAGGGATTTAGTCAGGTATTCCCTCATCTGTTCTGTCGTTGGCTGTGAAGTAGGTATATTATATAGTTTCTCGTAGTAAGATTTAAATTTGTTTGTAATTTGTTGGGGTAGGGATATTTTTTGGCCCGATTGTGAGATTACGTGTGGTATATAGAATGCTGCCTTTAGTACTTGTAGGGATTGTGCTAGCAGTCTACCACATTTGTTTCCGGATTAGTATATTTTCTTCCTTGAGATTTGCATCGCTGCTTTAGCTTTAAATTGAAGTAATTCCATAATTTGCGTGCGTGTCATATCTAGTTGGGCGCCTATCTGTCTAGAAGGGTTCTGTTTATGTGTTTGTTCTAATGTCTGTAATTTATCAATCATCACGGTCATTTGTTCCGTCCGTAATTTTTTCAGTCTAGCCCCATGTTTTATCAGTATGCCCCGAATCACAGCTTTGTGCGCTTCCCATACTAGGCCCGCGTCGCAATCTGAGGTGTGGTTTACTTGAAAGTAATTTGAAATTTCTTTTGTCACGTCCGCTACTATCTCCGGGTCTTGTAATAGACTCTCATTCAGTCTCCAGGGTTTTCTTTGTCCCTGTGAAAATCGGTCAGAGCATATCGCATCGTGACTGGGGCATGGTCAGACCATGTAATAGATCCTATGTTAGTATCTCTGATTGCCTGTAATTGTCCATGTGGTATCATGAGGTAGTCTATTCGCGAATACGAGTGGTGTGGGCGGGAGAAGAACGTGTAATCTCGTTCTCCAGGGTGGAAAAGGCGCCATGCATCTATCAATTGTGTGTGATGTAATACTGAATGAATTATTTTGTGTGTACCTCGAGATGTGGAGGATGTTCCCGTCGAGGTATCTTCCATAGGAATAAGGGGGATATTAAGGTCTCCACCAACAATAAGTTGACCTTCTGAGAAGGTTTGGAGAAGTTTCATATGTTTCTTAATGAAGACTTCTTGGTGGCAGTTTGGGGCGTACAGATTGGCGATAGTCACTTTAGTCTCTCCTATCATTCCCTTAAGGAAAAGAAATCTACCCATCGGGTCTGTCTTTATATCTATCATGGACCATGGGATTCTGGCAGAAATCTGGATAGAAACTCCTCTAGATTTGGCCTCCGTATACGTCGAGTGGTAAACTGTCGGATAGTACCTATTTTTCAAAATAGGGTAAGCATTTTCTCTAAAGTGTGTCTCCTGTAGCAGGACGATGTCTGCCTTCGTACGCTTCATGTCATTTTGTAGCATTCTGCGCTTTTCAGGGACATTGAGGCCTTTTGCGTTTAAGGTGACGATTGTAATTTCATCCATGATCGCGGGTGACGTGGTGGGAAAAAAGGGAGGGGGGGTGATGTAGTGGGGGGGGGGGGGGAAGGGAAGGGGGAAATTAGAGAAAGATAGAAAGTCAAAGAGAATGAAAAATGAGACAGGAGGGTGTGTGTCCCTCTAATTGAAATCTAAGGTAATAGCAAAATTTTGCTTATACGCTCTTCAGGAGAACCTGAGTGATGAGCGCAGGCCTAAGTGGGGGTTTGGTCAGCAAGGGCCTTGGGAGGCTCCCGGGTGTCAGCCAGATCCCTCTCAGCCCGTTCTGAGCCTAAACTGTAATAGTTTATAGAAATTACTGATAAAATTCTTCAAATAAAAAAAAAAAAAAAAAAAAAAGGAAAACAGAAACCATATTCTTCAACAATATTTCTATTGCGATTAATCTTTCAAACATGTTAACTCTGCAGGGAGGGTCTGCAAATTGTGTTGTCCCCACTAAATCTAACAGTTCCCGACCCGTACCTCTTAGACAAAAGACCGTAGGTCTGCTGCGCGGTCTCACAGTGTACTCTTGTATTTCCCTTTCAGGGTAGAAGTTGGTAGCAGGAGGGGTGGTGTACTCATATATCGTGTCCCTGACATCTCTCACCTACCCCTCTCCCTTGTGTATCTGGTATATGCCGGTTTTTACCACTCCTCATAGACCTCCGTCCTACTGCTGCTTATTGTTCTGCCCGACCGCCCCTGAAGGGACTGTTAGTTTAAAGCGTTTAGCTCTTATACCCTACGTACACTCCCCTCCAGTACACCTCAGTCTATGGACGCTGAGTGAAGGGTGTTGGTATATATAACCTGGTAGAAATTACATAGCTAAAAGTCATTCAGAATAAAGCCTGTGCATAGCGTCCTTACCCTCCAACATACAGTTGTTTAAACGTCCATTTTGTTGGTGAGTAGTGTGTTGATTTTCAGCCACTGCAAGTTCTCGACGTTCATAATTGGCTGGTCTACTTCGTCTGAGTGTTCTTGTATTGTAAGTCCAGGCTCGCTATGAATGGTCTTCCCGATCCACAGTCCTTGTTTTTTGGTTGCGGCGGTGCTCTTGGAGTGGCTGGAGTATCGCTTGTGCACAGGATGGTGAGCTCATAACCCGTCGCCACCGGGGATTTTGCTAAATAGGGGGGGGTGGGAATGTGCCATACGGCTCCTCGCCAGGCACTTCTCCTCTCGGGACATCACCTGGTAGCCTAAGTCTCGTTAGAGCGAGTAAAGGTAGCCGCGACAGCGTCCCACCAATACTCTAGTGTTTCCATCAGGAGTAACCGAGGGCGCATAACTGTCCCCCAGACTGGGTAGAAGTTCCCTCTAGTATAACCATGTGTTCTATAGGAAGTTCAGGCCAGCTCCAGCTCAGCAGCAGTACAATCCCCCCGGATCTAGTTGAAGGCGTAATCGTCTCTCGTTGGGCATCGTCACTAAGTTTGACGTGGTGGTGGGTCTTTTAACCAAAACAGGTATAACTCCGGTGGGAAACAAATAACCACTGGGGGACAACACTTAACGTACTTCATGGATGAAGTTTTATACATCCCTGCTTATTACAGAGTCTAGGATTGATATTTGTTTACGACTCACGCGACCTGCTATCCACGGTGGATCGAGATCTTCCTCGGCGCCTCTGAGAACGGGCATTCCGGCCGGGGCCCGCTGCCACTGGGCCCGATCGGCCCGTCGGCCTTGTGATCTTCATTAGCCAATTCGGCACTGGTACCGGGTTTGTCCCCAGGAAGGTAAAGAAGGCAGGGAGGTCCGATGGTGATCTCAACGTGAAGGCGGATTGGTTGGAGCGGAAACTCACTGCCAAGGGGTATCCCCATCTGTATGTGCAGCCTTGTTGTCTGGCAGCCTCCAGTGCCGGTCTCAGCATAGCTCTTCTCTGTAATGTGGCTCTGGAGATATCCGGTAATATCTGCACTTGGGCGCCATCAAATTCAATATCGCCATTTTCCCATGCCGCACGTAAGATGACTTCTTTTTGGGCATAGCGATGCAGGCGGCACAGGACATCTCGTGGCCTCTCAGGATCTGTAGACTTCGGTCCCAGCGCACGATGGACCCTGTCAATCTCCAAGGTAGGTGGTGGGGTTTCCAGCAGCCTATGGAATATAGCTGTGACCGTCACCGCCAAGTCCTCGGATGCTGTAGCTTCTGGGATCCCTCGCAACCTCAGGTTGTTGCGGCGGCTGCGGTCCTCCATTTCTTCCAAATTAAGTTGCATCTCTTGGAGTTCCCTGTCACGGGACTCCTGTGCTTGCTCTAGAGATAGAACCCTTGATTCCAAGGCGGAGGTTAGGCTCTCTCCGGTGGTCACCCGATGGTCGATTGTTTGTATGTCCGCTTTGATTTCTTGTATGTCTCTTTTATGGGCCTCCTCCACCCGCTGAATTAGTGCTTCAATATCTGCCCTCGTGGGGAGGGCCTGTAGCATGGCGCGGAGATCATCTTCCAGACGAGATTGGCCTTGTGTGGGATCAGCAGTGGCCGATCTGAACACCGTGGGAGTCCCCATGAGTGGGCCAGAATCTGTCGATATTGTCGGGGAAGGTGCCCGTGACATCTCGGTGTTGATAGAGTCACTCACAGCGCGGGGGACACGTGGAGAGGTTGCGATGGCGCCCTGGGATGGATCTCTTTTGTCTCTCAGGTATCTCTGGATGCCGAGCTGTGTGGTCGGTGTTCGTGTCCCTCTTGTAATCGCTCTGGTTCTGTATCCTTTAGAGGTGCTCATTCCGTTTCCATAAACGCAGCAGGTCGTCTGTTTGGCCGGTAAGGATCGGTTGTGGCCGGGAGCTCCTGCAGTACACGTCTCTACTCGGCCATTGCTAAGCCACGCCCCCCTCAGCTTTAAGTTTTATCATAGAATATTGTGAAAAATATACCTGAGGTAGAAACCTAAAATAAACAGCAGCTGTGCATTATAACCCAGACACCAGGCACAATAACAATATAAAAATAAAGTGCAGCACTTAATGAATAAAGTGCAATCTGTATATTACACTGTGTATGTGGTTAATGAAAAATTATGCAATAGAAAATCACAAATAATAATTAAAGTGCAAAAAGTGCCATCAATTGTGCATAACAGAAAAGATATACAGTATCTCACAAAAGTGAGTACACCCCTCACATTTATGTAAATATTTTATTATATTATATATATATATTATATTATAATGATACTTTGCCACAATGTAAAGTAGTGAGTGTACAACTTGTATAACAGTGTTCCCTCAAAATAACTCAACATACAGCCATTAATGTACACAGCCATTAATGTCTGCTGGCAACAAAAGTGAGTACACCCCGAAGTGAAAATGTTCAAATTGGGCTCAATTAGCCATTTTTCCTCCCCGGTGTCATGCAACTCATAAGTGTTACAAGGTCTCAAGTGTGAATGGGGAACAGGTGTGTTAAACTTATCGCTCTCACTCTCTCATACTGGTCACTGGAAGTTCAACATGGCACCTCATGGCAAAGAACTCTCTGAGGATCTGAAAAAAAAGAATTGTTGCCCTACATAAAGATGGCCTAGGCTATAAGAAGAGTGCCAAGACCCTGAATCTGTGCTGCAGCATGGTGGCCAAGACCATACAGCGGTTTAACAGGACAGGTTCCACTCAGAACGTATGAGTGCTGCCAGCATTGCTGAAGAGGTTGAAGGGGTGGGGCGGTCAGCCTGTCAGTGCTCAGACCATACACCACACACTACATCAAATTGGTCTGCATGGCTGTTGTCCCAGAAGGAAGCCTCTTCTAAAGATGATGCACAAGAAAGCCCGCAAACAGTTTTCTGACGACAAGCAGACTAAGGACATGGATTACTGGAACCATGTCCCATGGTCTAATGAGACCAAGATAAGCTTATTTGGTTCAGATGGTGTCAAGCTTGTGTGGCAGCAACCAATGAGGAGTAAAAAGACAAGTGTGTCTTGCCTACATTCAAGCATGGTGGTGGGAGTGTCATGGTCTGGGGCTGCATGAGGGCTGCCGGCACTGGGGATTGTTCATTGAGGGAACCATGAATGCCAACATGTACTGTTTAATACTGAAGCAGAGCATGATCCCCTCCCTCCAGAGACTGGGCCGCAGGGGAGTATTCCAACATGATAACGACCCCAAACATACCTCCAAGACGACCACTGCCTTGCTAAAGAAGCTGAGGGTAAAGGGGATGGACTGGCCAAGTATGTCTCCTTACCTAAACCCTGTTGCGCATCTGTGGGGCATCCCACAGATGGAGGTGGAGGAGCAGAAGGTCTCTAAAATCCACCAGCTCTGTGATGTCATCATGGAGGAGTGGAAGAGGACTCCAGTGGCAACCTGTAAAGCTTTGATGAACTCCATGCCCAAGAGGGTTATGGCAGTGCTGGAAAATAATGGTGGCCACACAAAATATTGACACTTTGGGCCCAATTTGCACATTTTCACTTAGGGGTGTACTCACTTTTGTTGCCAGCGGTTTAGACATTTAATGGCTGTGTGTTGAGTTATTTTGAGGAGACAGCAAATTTAAACTGTTATGCAAGCTGTACACTCACTACTTTAGATTGTATAATTGTGTAATTTCTTCAGTGTTGTCACATGAAAAGATATAATAAAATATTTACAAAAATGTGAGGGGTGTACTCATTTTTGTGAGATACTGTATAGGCTGAAGATGAGTATCAAACATATACAGTTGCAATAAAAAGTATGTGATATGGATTTGGATATGGATTTGGATATGGATATGGATTTCTGCACAAATTGGTCATAAAATGTGATCTGATCTTCATCTAAGTCACATCAATAGACAATCACAGTCTGCTTAATCTAATAACACACAAGGAATTAAATGTTACTATGTTTTTATTGAACACACCATGTAAACATTCACAGTGCAGGTGGAAAAAGTATGTGATCCCCTAGACTAATGAGATCTCCAAGAGCTAATTCCAGCCAACTAGAGTCCAATCAATGAGATGAGATTGGAGGTGTTGGTTACAGCTGCCCTATAAAAAACACACACCGGTTCTGGGTTTGCTTTTCACAAGAAGCATTACCTGATGTAAATGATGCCTCACACAAAAGAGCTCTCAGAAGACCTACAATTAAGAAATGTTGACTTGCATAAAGCTGGAAAGGTTTATAAAAGTATCTCCAAAAGCCTTGCTGTTCATCAGTCCAAGGTAAGACAAATTGTCTATAAATGGATAAAGTTCAGCACTGCTGCTACTCTCCCTAGGAGTGGGCGCCCTGTAAATATGACTGCAAGAGCACAGCGCAGACTGCTCAGTGAGGTGAAGAAGAATCCTAGAGTGTCAGCTAAAGACTTACAAAAGTCTCTGGCATATGCTAACATCCCTGTTAGCGAATCTATGATACGTAAAACACTAAACAAGAATGGATTTCATGGGAGGATACCACAGAGGAAGCCACTGCTGTCCATAAAAAACATTGCTGTACGTTTACAGTTTGCACAAGAGCACCTGGATGTTCCACAGCAGTACTGGCAAAATATTCTGTGGACAGATTAAACCAAAGTTGAGTTGTTTGGAAGAAACACACAACACTATGTGTGGAGAAAAAGAGGCACAGCACACCAACATCAAAACCTCATCCCAACTGTGAAGTATGTTGGTGGGGGCATCATGATTTGGAGCTGCTTTGCTGCATCAGGGCCTGGACGGATTGCTATCATCGACGGAAAAATTAATTCCCAAGTTTATCAAGACATTTTGCAGGAGAACTTAAGGCCATCTGTCCACCAGCTGAAGCTCAACAGAAGATGGGTGTTGCAACAGGACAACGACCCAAAGCATAGAAGTAAATTAACAACAGAATGGCTTAAACAGAAGAAAATACGCCTTCTGGAGTGGCCCAGTCAGAGTCCTGACCTCAACCTGATTGAGATGCTGTGGCATGACCTCAAGAAAGCTATTCACACCAGACATCCCAAGAATATTGCTGAACTGAAACAGTTCTGTAAAGAAGAATGATCAAGAATTACTCCTGACCGTTGTGCACGCCTGATCTGCAAATACAGGAAACATTTGGTTGAAGTTATTGCTGCCAAAGGAGGTTCAACCAGTTATTAAATCCAAGGGTTCACATACTTTTTCCACCTGTACTGTGAATGTTTACATGGTGTGTTCAATAAAAACACGGGTAACATTTAATTCTTTGTGTGTTATTAGTTTAAGCAGACTGTGATTGTCTATTGTTGTGACTTAGATGAAGATCAGATAACATTTTATGATCAATGTGTGCAGAAATCCATATCATTCCAAAAGGGTTCACATACTTTTTATTGCAACTGTATAATGGTGTGGTATAAAAAAGAAGTGCAGTTCCTTACAAAAATCCATATAAAACTAAAGTCCATGTGCCAAGTCCATAGAGAAAAGTGTGTTGAAATGATGATCAAACACCCATCACCAAAAAAGCTGAAATGGAGGCTTACCAGAAAGCTGGGGACCCCCCGTACTCAGGGAGGTCATACAACGCTTGACTGGATCTATGATCCACTGAAGGGAAGCCTGGATGTTCTCTCGGTTGTCCTTGGTTGGTATACCAGAAGGCTCTCAACAGATCAGGAAATGGTACCAAAAGACCATCAACAGGCCACAATGCTCTGGTCTGTGTATCAGTGTTGTCAGAATTGTAAATACTTTGTTAGATTAAATTTGATAGGGATTTAGATTAAAATAGGAGAATTGTTTTTTTTTCTTGAGTTTTTTTGTTGGGGAGGGTGCAGGCCACTTTGGTAATAGAATTGGTTAATTCCTAAATTTCACCTGGGTTGCCCACACTTATAGGATAAACGCCTCAGGTCAGGTGTTTTGGAAATACTTGAAGTGTATGCACATAATTGGTATTACTTCACTGGTAGAGTACTGGTTGGTAGATACATTACATGCATACTGTGTTTGTTGTGGCAGCCTGTGGTTTCTATGATGTTGTGCCCAGGTTGGCTTTAAGCATTCTGGGAACTCTGTGGAAAAATGTACATGCTCATTGGAAGCTCTGGGAGCTCGTGGGAAGAAAGGTGAGATGCTCGAGCAGGTAGGGATTTTTTGTCAGAAATAGGGACAAAGTAACTTATAAATCTCCCTTGCTTATACCCAAATATTGTGAGAGTGGTAAGTACTTTTGTATGTATGTTTATAGAATCTGCTAAGTTGTCTTTAAAGAATGAAAGAAGGTATGGGGCAAATTTCAAATGTGGGTAGGTTATCACTTAAGGTGTTAAAAAGACTAAAGAAATTAAGAAAATGTTGTTGCCCTGGTGCATATGGGACAAAGAGGTTTTAGATATGTGATTTAAGCTTAAGGCTTTAACTAACATAAACAAAAATAACCAAAGTTACACAGAGGATTCAAAGGGATAATTTAATGGTTAAACAAGATAAAGCTTCTTTGCTTAAGTTTCCACAGTCACCGACGCATTCTGGTAGATGGGTATAAACGGATATTTATATTCTTACTGAGTGTCAACAAATATCTTGAGAGAATAAGACTGACAAACATTATATGGGGAGAATGAATATAAATGCACCAGTCAGTACAGTGACATTATGGTAGTATGTGAGGTGGGCCTCCCCTCTACTAATATTTGTTTATAGAATTATACAGTATAAGTGCTTAATTTGCTTGCAAGAAGTGTAATTGTTTAATACACGTTATGTGTTTTGATGACTCTTTAAAGGTAAAGGCATAGAATGATTTCAAGGGTACAAATGAAAGTGTTTTAGGTGTGCTGGGGGATTGTGTAGAGAGGAAGGGTTTTAATAAAAACACCCTACATTGTGGAAAGAATAAAGTAAGTGCATTTAATAGTTTAAAGCTGTTTTTATGAAAACACCCTACATTGTAGAGGGTAATGTAAGTTAAGATTTGAAGGAAAAGTAAAAGAGGAGTTATTTATTAATGAAAGTTAAATTCAATTAAGAAAGAACAGCCAAGAAATCTCAAGGAGAGTTCAGGTCTTAGGATTGCAGTGGAAAAGTTAATGGAACTTACCACTCCTAGGGCCAGGTAGAGCTTACATCTAGAAGCTTAGGAACACTGTGGGGTTGATTTACTAAAGGCAAATTCACTCTGCACTACAAGTGCACTGAAAGTGTACTTGAAAGTGCACCTGGAAGTGCAATCACTGTAGATCTAAAGGGAAGATTTGAAATGAGGGGAAGCTCTGCTGATTTTATCATCCAATCATCTGCAAAACAAAATGCTGTTTTTTATTTTTCTTGCATGTCCCCCTCAGATCTACAGCGACTGCACTTCCAAGTGTGCTTTCAGTGCACTTTCAAGTGCACTTGCAGTGCACTTGTAGTGCAAAGCGAATTTTCCTTTCGTAAATAAACCCCTTGTGTCTGCAGTGAAATCCATTATCGAAGGTAAATTAGTATGCTACCGATATGTCTGATGAAAATTTTCATTGTACAAGTCGATGCCATACAGTTCAATAGTTTTAAAAATGGGAAGTGACATCATGGAGATTCAAGGTTTAAAGGGGACAGAGGAGACATTAATGGCGACGCATACCATACCTGGCAAGTGTCCATGTTTGCTGCAGCATCGCAGGAAAATTCATTTTCATGTATTTATTGATTATGAAGTATATTTGAACCAAGGGATGGTCAGGAATTACATGAGATTGTCAAGGACTGTCCAGATCCAAGAATGATAGCTGGTATTAGGGGAATGTGCAACTTATAGTTGCATGATATGGGTGTATTGATAAATATATATTTGTTGGTATACTCGCATTTTAATTTCTGCTTGAAGTATGAAAAAAACAGTCTTAAACATACACAGTAAACATTGAGAAATTTTGAGATATATATGTAAGCCCATGTATTAATATTGAAACTAAGAAAAGGGGAACTTGCCATTCACCATAATATTGTTAGTTATTTTAAATGAAAATTGAACAAATACAGACCATTTTAACACACTTGATTTTAACACATATAATATTGCCATATTTGTTCCAATAATTCATTGATAGAGGTTGGAAATTAAGGTGGATGATATGATAAAATTGATTCTTAAAAATTTTGTTGTATGGGTGCACTTCACCCTATTCAACAAGTCCTAGCCTTAAAAGGTTGCAACTACTGTCAGTCTGTTCATGGAATGTGTTGGGCACATATTATTAAGTCCATGCCCAATGCACTGTTAATTTGAATCATATATGAGGAATGTGACGTCACTACTAAATTACATGTATTTAATGGTACCAAATCCTCTTTTGAGGAATCTGATCAGATAATTAAGTAGATTAAAAGGTTTGAGCTAATTGCAAAACATCCATTTTTAGGAGTAACGTTTAACTTGTAGCTGGGGTATTTTGATTATTTCAGTTAGAGTCTGACTTTAAGGAATGGTTTTAATTGTGCAATTGCCTATCCTCACATTGTTAAGGGTTTGGAAGGTATTATGCAATATCAACAAATATACTATATTTTAGATTGAGATAATTGCCCTGGGCTCCAAAGTGTTCAATAAATAGCATTATAGTTTTATAGAAGAGCCTAGAGTGGTGTTTTATGCAGGAAAAAAATATGTTGTTCAAGATTAATTATGGAAAAAATAGATTGTATGTTTGAGGGGTAGTTGTGCCGATGGGCCCATTTGTTGATATTGAAATTAGGGGATTTTAAAATGTTTGATCTTTACCCTTTTGGTTAACATACGTTTAGGAATGTTATAAAAAAAGGGGAAGTTATGTGTTCCAGGTGTTGTGCCAAAGGAATTGTGGTTAGGAAAGAAAAGGGGAATTAACTTGAGGTTGCATAATTTTATGTATTAAGTAACAAAAGAAAAAAATGGATTTGGAAAATATGGAAAAAGGTGTTCGAAGGGAAAATATGGAAACATTTCTAAATGGCGAATGAATGAAATGGCCAATGAATGTAGAATAAGAAAGTGGTTGTATTGTGTTTAGTGAATGCACAAGGTATTATTTGATTAGTAAAATATCTAAGTTTGTTTAAAATGTACCCAGAGATGGTTATCTCAAGTGATTGTGTTCTCTTATTTTGGGAGTAGAGATTATTAGGCCCATGTTCCTGATAATATATATATGTATTTACAAAAGATTTCCCTGGAAGTTTGGGGTTACAATTAAAATTTGATCATGGGATTTTGGTGAAAAAAAGGTGAAATTATAAATGTATGAAAAGTTACTGAAATTAAGTAATCAGGACCAAAATAAATTGTTGGATGTATATTGAGTCCGTGAAATGCTAAAATTTGAGGGAAAGTTTGTTTGAATAACAGTCAGGGTGACTATTCTGGATATATATTACTTTTTAAATTCCCAGAATTTCAACCATAAAGTGTTAATGATGTAATGTTGTTTATTTATCAATGTTTTGTTTGTTGCTGATGGTCAGAAATATTTGCAAAGTTGGGAGGCTGACTTCTGAGTCAGAATATGTGTTTGGGTATAATGTTCTGTTATGAGACCCTTGGGTCCATTTGGGTCCAGGGGATAAAAGGAACTAAAGGTGTTTGTGTTGTAATACTGTTGCAATACTGGATTTGGGGAAAATGTTTAGTTAACCACTTCAATACCAGGCACTTAGACACCTTCCTGCCCAGGCCAATTTTCAGCTTTCAGCGCTGTCTAAATTTGAATGACAATTGCACGGTCATACAACACTGTACCCAAACAAATTTTTTATCATTTTGTTCCCACAAATATAGCTTTTTTTTGGTGGTATTTGATCACCTCTGTGGTTTTTATTTTTTGCGCAACAAATAAAAAAAGACCGAAAATTTTGAAAAAAAAACAAGTTTTTCTTTGTTTCTGTTAAAAATTTTTGTAAATAAGTAAATTTTCTTCTTCAATGATGGGCACTGATATGGCTACATTGACGGCACTGATAAGGCGGCACTGATGGGCACCAATGAGGTGGCATCAATGAGGTGGCACTGATGAGGTGGCACTGATGGGCACTGATGATGGGTACTGATAGGTGGGATTGATGGGCACTGATAGGTGGCACTGATGGGCAATGATAGGCGGCACTGGTATGCCGCACTGGTGGGCACTCATAGGTGACATTGATGGGCACTCATAGGTGGCACTGATGAGCACTCGTAGGTGGCACTGATGGGTACTTATGGGTGGCATGGATGGGCACTGATGGGCACTGATAGGTGGGCACTGATGGGCATGGATGGGCACTGACAGGTGGTACTGATGGACACTGATGGGTGGCACCTATGACACTGATGGGTGGCATTGCTGGGCATCACTGATATATAATGGTCACTGACAATGGGCACTGATTGGCACAGATTGGGCATAATTTGCACATGTGGATGGCCATGGGGAACATACCTGGCCATCCACATGTTGCCCCCTTCCCTGGTGGTCCTGGTGGCTTCTCTGGTGGTCTACTGTGGGATCCAGGGGGGGCTGAGCTGATAAACAATCAGCGCAGACCCTCCCTGTCAGGAGAGCCGCCGATAAGCTCTCCTCTACTCACGTCTGTCAGACGCGAGTGAGGAAAAGCCGATCAATGGCTTTTCCTATTGACATCGTGATCAGCCGTGATTGGACATGGCTGATCACGTGGTAAAGAGCCTCCGCCAGAGGCTCTTTACCAAGATCGGTGGAGCGGCGTGTCAAACTGACACACCGCTCCACCGATCGCCGCAATGTGCGCCCCTGCGCGCACGGCGGCTGTTATCCTGCTGGACGCCCAGTCAGGATAACTGAACCGCTGCCCGGCCATCAATCTGCTGTAGGCCGGGCGGGAAGTGGTTAAATATAGTTAAATATTGAATTTATATAATGAAAACTGTTGCTGAGGAATATTTATATTTTTGAATGCTTTATGGACATATGTTTGACTTAATAAGGAATATTATTTTTAATACCTCCAATGGTTAAGGCCTGATTTGATCAGGTAGATTATATGGTTATTCATGTTGGATGAGGAGTATCCACCCCAGCCAGTATTCACCCCAGCCCCATGCACATGAAAAAATACCCCCCCCCATTCACGCCCATTCATACCCTACCCTATACCCTATCTGGATGTCAAGTTACTTGAAGAAATGACTACAGCTTTTACATGGAAATCTTTGTTGTTCTAATGTCATGGGAGGTGATGAGATGAATAAAGGTGGGCTCCTGCTGGAAAATGTTCCTGGAAATGACACCTTGAGGGGAAGCCAAATGACGCAAACCCAAGGTCTACGAAATTCCAGTGAGCATCACAAGGGAGAGATCCAGATGCCAGCCCAAGTCTAGCTCAATGCATCAGTTCCAGTCTGTATGTTGATGTCGAGTTCTGTCCTTACAAAAGATGCAGGATTTGGGGTGGAGAATCTCTGTTTATGTGGATAAACACTGAATTGAAACAAAAGTTTGGTAAAAGTTTTGGGAAAAGTTTAGGAGAATGAGAACTATAATGTGGACATTTTCCTTTTCCTTCTTTTTTGAATTTTATGGACATTCCTAAGCCATACAAGAGACTTTTTTGTGTTTTTCTTTGGGACTATTTTTCATTTGGCCTAAAGGCTGTCATGCCCCTCCCATTTGCTTTTATGGACTGTCACACCCCTTCCCCCTTTATATTTCATGGACAATTGCTATGTAGCTGAGATTTTGATATCTACTAATTCTGATGTGTTTATTGTTCTCTATTTTTACATGCTTAAGATAGTGGTACATTTATGGGAAAGTAGTCCAGGTGAATGTCGGGGGCATATTAGGGGCAACAGGGTTTGTGATTGTCACGTTTGTGACAAAAGAGAAGATTGAAAGAGTCATGTAAAAAGCCCCCCTTGTATTTTGCAATCTAATACACAAACTGCATCTTTAAAGCTATCATTTTGCTGATCAAGTAAATCTATATATTACGCGACTGAATTTAAACCTCTAGAGATAAGTGGAATAAATAGTAGCGCTCAAATAAATAAAAAAATGAAAAAATAAAAATAAAAGTGAAAAATAAAAATGAAAATGTGCTAAAGAAAGCAATGATCAATCTAAATGAGCAGTAAAAGTATATATGTGTGAATATTGACAATAATACCCTCATTGAAAATCAGTCACAATATGAATGTGATCTGAGAAAAAAAGTTATTGGTAAACACTGTGAGCAAACGCATCCTATCACATAATGTTCAAAGCAACACACCCTGTGGCAGATGTGAAAATAATAAATAAAGTGTTGACACAAAGTTCATAAATTATGAATATTCCAATGAATGGTCTGAAAAAATCTTAAATGAAAAATCTTGGTTGTTCTTTGTGATCTTCCACCACACCTCAGTGTTTGTGCTTCCACTCCCACTTAAAGATTTGCACTCACCAGTAGGGATGAGCCGAACACCCCCCGGTTCAGTTCGCACCAGAACCTGCGACCGGTCCGAAAATTCGCACGAACGTTAGAACCCCATTGACGTCTATGGGACTCGAACGTTCGAAATCAAAAGTGCTCATTTTAAAGGCTAATTTGCATGGTATTGTCCTAAAAAGGGTTTGGGGACCTGGGTCCTGCCCCAGGGGACATGTATCAATGCAAAAAAACTTTTAAAAACGGCCGTTTTTTCGGGAGCAGTGATTTTAATGATGCTTAAAGTTAAAAAAAAAGTGAAATATTCCTTTAAATATCGTTCCTGGGGGGTGTCTATAGTATGCCTGTAAAGTGGCACGTGTTACGCGTGCTTAGAACGGTCCCTGCACAAAATGTCATTGTTAAAGGAAAAAAAGTCATTTAAAACTACTTGCGGCTTTAATGTAATGTCGAGTCCTAGCAATATGGATGAAAATCAGTGAGACAAACAGCATGGGCACCCCCCAGTCCATGACCAGGGCCTTTGGGTCTTGTATGGATATTAAGGGGAACCCCACACCTAAATTACAAAAAGGAAAGTTGTGGGGCCACCAGGCCCTATATACTCTGAACAGCAGTATACAGGCGGTGCAAACAAGACAGGGACTGTAGGTTTGTTGTTAAGTAGAATCTGTTTGTAATTTTGAACTGGTACATTTTTAACGTGTTTAGCTCCAGCCAAAAAATCTATTTTAAGCTTTTTGGAAAACATAGGGAAGGGTTATCACCCCTGTGGCATTTGTTTTGCTGTCTGTGCTCCTCTTCAGAAGATTTCACCTCACTTTTTGTCCCAATGACAAATGTTTTTTGAAAATTCGCTCTTGGTGGGCGCAGAAACAGGCCCTGCTGTGAAATAATAGATCAAGAATTTTAATTACATGCCCCTGTTGAACAGGGGCTGAAAAATTGGGCCTTAGGTACTGGTGCTGGTGCCACAACACTGCAACCACTCACAGATACTCTAGTTGGAATGCAGAAACAAGCCCTGCTGCAAAATATTGCATCAAAAATTGTAATTACACACCCCTGTTAAACAGGGGCTGCAAAAATTGGGCCTTAGGCACTGGTGCTGGTGCCACAACACTGCAATCCCTCACAGATACTCTAGTTGGAATGCAGAAACGAGCCCTGCTGCAAAGTATTGCATCAAAAATTGTGATTACATGCCCCTGTTAAACAGGGGCTGAAAAATTGGGCCATAGACACTGGTGGTGGCGCCCAGAACCAAAAATATTCTTACAAGCTATCAGCGTGATCATTGAGGAGGAAGAGGATAATTACCCAGGATAGTCACTCAGCATCAGCATAGGCAGTCTTTGAAGGGATCTGAGATTTTAAAAAAAAAATATTCGGTTACATCAGCATCAGGTGCTTGGTAGCTGGTGGTGATCCAAGACTGATTCATTCTTATGAAGGTCAGTCGATCGACCGAGTCGGTGGACAGACGCACCCTGTGATCGGTTACAAAGCCTCCAGCAGCACTGAATGTGCATTCCGAAAGAACGCTGGATGCAGGACAGGCCAGTAGCTCAGTTGCATACTGTGCAAGCTCTGGCCAGTGATACATCCTCAAGACCCAGTAACCCAGAGGATTTTCGGTGGGAAAGGTGTCCAAGTCAGATCTTGCCCCTAGGTATTCCTGCACCATGTAAAACAGACGCTGGCGACGGTTGCTGGAACCGATCATACCTTGGGGCTGCGGACCAAAAAATTGTCTGAACTCATCCGTCAGACGGCCGCCTTCTCCACCGCTCCTTCTTTGACTGACCGAAGCCTCAGCAACACGTTGTCCAGAAATAGGAGTTTGTAACCTCCAAGTCTCTGGGAACACGTTGCACAGACCTTTCTGCAAGGCCTCCCGAACATGTTTCATCCTCTGCTCCCTCTGCGATGGCAAGATAAGGTCCGCAACCTTACAATTGTAACATGGATCAAGGAGAGTTGCCAGCCAGTATTGGTCCTTCTCCTTGATACCACGAATACGAAGTTCCTTACGCAGGCTTTGCAGGATCAGGGAGGCCATGCAGTGTAGGTTTGCTGAGGCATTCGGTCCAGAGTCCTCTGGGTCACTAAGGACGACATGGTCCGCAGCCACCTCCTCCCAGCCACGTACAAGTCCATGTGTTTCTTGGGACTGATCCCTTAAAGACTGCTGCTGATGCTGAGTGCCAGGCTCCACCTCCATACTGACACAATCCTCCTCCTCGTCCTCTTCCTGTGTGATCGGCGGGCACGCAGGAACACTGTCTGGATAAAGGGGGGCCTTGAGAGCTAAGGAAGTCCTCCTTTTCCTGCCTCTGTTCTGCCTCAAGTGCCCTGTCCATTATTCCACGCAGCGTGTGCTCCAACAGGTGGACAAGGGGGACAGTGTCACTGATGCATGCACTGTCACTGCTCACCATCCTCATGGCCTCCTCAAATGGTGACAGGACAGTGCATGCATCCCTGATCATGGCCCACTGGTGTGGGGAAAAAACCAAGCTCCCCTGACCCTGTCCTGGTGCCATAGTCGCACAGGTACTCATTGATGGCCCTCTGCTGTGTGTGCAGCCGCTGCAGCATGGCCAATGTTGAGTTCCACCTGGTGGGCATGTCACAGATTAGGCGGTTCTTGGGCAGGTTAAACTCCTTTTGGCGGTCTGCCAGCCGAGCACTGGCATTATATGACCGGCGGAAATGCACACAGACTTTCCTGGCCTGCCTCAGGACATCCTGTAAGCCCAGGTACCTGCCCAAGAACCACTGCACCACCAAGTTAAGGACGTGAATCAAACAGGGCACATGGGTCATTTGTCCCTGTCGGAGGGCAGAGAGGAGGTTGGTGCCATTGTCGCAAACCACCATTCCTGCCTTAAGTTGGCGTGGCATCAACCACCTCTGAGCCTTCCCCTGCAGAGCTGACAGAACCTCTGCCCCAGTGTGGCTCCTGTCCCCGAAGCACACCAGCTCAAGCACCGCATGGCATCTTTTGGCCTGCATACTTGCGTAGCCCCTTGAATGGCTACGGAGCACCGCTGGTTCTGAGGACAAAGCAGAGGAAGAGGCCATGGAGGAAGAAGAAGAGGAGGGGGTGGAGGAGAGAGGTGTGTCACAATCATTGGTAGTGGCATTTTGGAGGCGTGGTGGCGGAACAACCTCCAACACTACTGCACCTTGTCCTGCATCCTTCCCAGCTGCCAGCAGAGTCACCCAATGCGCGGTGAAACTTAGGTAACGTCCCTGTCCATGCCTGCTGGACCATGAGTCAGCGGTAATATGCACCTTACCGCTGACCGCCCTGTCCAGCGATGCCAAGACATTGCCTACCACATGCCGGTAGAGAGCCGGAATTGCCTTCTGTGAGAAAAAGTGGCATTTGGGTATCTGCCACTGAGGAACCGCACATTCCACAAACTCACGGAAGGGGGCAGAGTCTACCAACTGAAAAGGCAGCAGTTGAAGTGCTAGCAATTTTGCCAAGCTAGCATTCAACCGCTGGGCATGTGGATGGCTGGGAGCGAACTTCTTTCGGCGGTGCAGCAGCTGGGGCAGGGAAATTTGCCTGTTACAATCTGACGTCGGTGTACCGAAAGCAGATTGCCCACAAGTACTTGGCTGTGACACACCTAATTCTACACCTTCATTCCTCTCAGTGCAGGTCTCAGAGAGGACTGAAGGTATAGTGGGGTTGGAGATCTCAGCTGATGAGGAGCAAGGAGAGGTCCTCTTTGTTCTTTGGTGTGAGTCTTTTAGATACGCTTGCCAACAAACTGCATGGCAGGTCAACATATGTCTGGTCAAACATGTGGTGCCCAAGTGGGAGATGTTTTGGCCACGCGAGATACTCTTGAGACATATGGTGCAAATAGCAGCGGTGCAATCTGATGCACTCATCTCAAAGGCCCACACCAAAGAACTTTTGGAATAACGCACAGAGACAGCAGCACCCTGCACATGTGGAGCTTTGGGGTGTGATGCAGTCAGTGTGCTGCCCTTAGGCTGGCCCCTGGAGGGCATCCTGCCTCGTTGGTGATGTGCCTCCTCCTCCTCTCTCCTATCAGGCACCAACGTTGATTTAGTGACCTCATCATCCCCTCCCTCCTCATCACTGGAGCAAACCTGGCAGTATACTGCAGCAGGGGGAGCATGACTGCCAGATTGCTGTCCTTCTTGGGCACCCCCATCTGTCCGTGCTCACGTTACTGCCTTCATCTAGCTCAATATCATCATCAGAGCCTTCTAAACGCTGAGCATCCTCCTGGAGAATGTTCCCAACACTGTGGTCAAACAGTTCGAGGGACTCCTCAGGAGAACATGGTGGGGCTAGGGAAGGAGCCACTGATGCCACTGAGCCGAGGGAAGAGGCCGCGTTGGCAGCTGCTTTGCCAGACAAAGTACCCTGAGCATTAGTGAGAGAGGATGAGGAGGATGAGGACGGCTTGGTCATCCACTCGACCAAGTCTTCCGCATGTTGCGGCTCAACGCGGCCAGCTGCCGAAAAAAAGGCCAAGCGTGTCCCACGGCCACGTGCTGATGAGGATGCACCGTCTCCATGACCAGCACTGTTGCTTCTAGACACAGAGCCTGCTTCCCCTCTTTTATTGGCTTGTGACTGTCTGCCTCTCCTTGTTGGCCTTCCAGACATACTAATGGCCTATAGCTGCACTAAGCTGGGATATATATATATATATATATATATATATATATATATATATATATATATACTGATACTGCAGCTAGCAAAATCAACTGCCTGCCTGTAGTATGAGAAAACCACCAACCTTCGACAGGTAGCTTTAGGTGAACACTGTGCAGAGCTCGCAAAAAACTAACTTGTAGCTTATTTAGCTGCCTGCGGTAGTGATAGGATCAGGAAAACACCACCAACCTTCGACAGGTAGCTTTAGGTGAACACTGTGCAGAGCTCGCAAAAAACTAACTTGTAGCTTATTTAGCTGCCTGCGGTAGTGATAGGATCAGGAAAACACCACCAACCTTCGACAGGTAGCTTTAGGTGAACACTGTGCAGAGCTTGCAAAAAAATAACTTGTAGCTTATTTAGCTGCCTGCAGTAGTAATAGGATCAGGAAAACACCACCAACCTTCGACAGGTAGCTTTAGGCGAACACTGTGCAGAGCTTGCAAAAAACTAACTTGTATTTATTTAGCTGCCTGCGGTAGTGATAGGATTAGGAAAACACCACCAACCTTCGACAGGTAGCTTTAGGTAAACACTGTGCAGAGCTCGCAAAAAACTAACTTGTAGCTTATTTAGCTGCCTGTGGTAGTGATAGGATCAGGAAAACACCACCAACCTTCTACAGGTAGCTTTAGGTGAAAACTGTGCAGAGCTCGCAAAAAACTAACTTGTAGCTTATTTAGCTGCCTGCGGTAGTGATAGGATCAGGAAAACACCACCAACCTTCGACAGGTAGCTTTAGCTGAACAATGTGCAGAGGTCGCACTACACTAACTTGTAGTTTTAGCTGAACACTGTTCAGAGGACGCACTACACTAACTTGTAGCTTTAGCTGAACACTGTTCAGAGGACGCACTACACTAACTTGTAGCTTTACCTGAACACTGTGCAGAGGTCACACTACACTAACTTGTAGTTTTAGCTGAACACTGTTCAGAGGACGCACTACACTAACTTGTAGCTTTAGCTGAACACTGTGCAGAGGTCGCACTACACTAACTTGTAGTTTTAGCTGAACACTGTGAGGAGGATGCACTACACTAACTTGTAGCTTTAGCTGAACACTGTGCAGAGGTCGCACTACACTAACTTGTAGTTTTAGCTGAACACTGTGAGGAGGACGCACTACACAAACTTGTAGCTTTAGCTGAACACTGTGAGGAGGACGCACTACCCTAACTTGTAGCTTTAGCTGAACACTGTGCAGAGGTCACACTAAACTAACTTGTAGCTTTAGCTGAACACTGTGAGGAGGACGCACTACCCTAACTTGTAGCTTTAGCTGAACACTGTGCAGAGGTCACACTAAACTGACTTGTAGCTTTAGCTGAACATACCCTAACTTGTAGCTTTAGCTGAACACTGTGCAGAGGTCACACTAAACCATCTTGTAGCTTTAGCTGAACACTGTGAGGAGGACGCACTACACTAACTTGTAGCTTTAGCTGAACACTGTGCAGAGGTCGCACTACACTAACTTGTAGTTTTAGCTGAACACTGTGAGGAGGACGCACTACACTAACTTGTAGCTTTAGCTGAACACTGTGCAGAGGTCGCACTACACTAACTTGTAGCTTTATTTGAACACTGTGCAGAGGTCACACTACACTAACTTGTAGTTTTAGCTGAACACTGTGAGGAGGATGCACTACACCAACTTGTAGCTTTAGCTGAACACTGTGAGGAGGACACACTACCCTAACTTGTAGCTTTAGCTGAACACTGTGCAGAGGTCACACTAAACTAACTTGTAGCTTTAACTGTACACTGTGTGGAGGACGCACTACACTAACTGTAAATAGTCTAGCTGCCTGACTGTGGTACTAATAGGATCAAAAGAACACCAGCAATTTTCTTCAGGTAGCTGTAAATACTGTAACAAGACAAGCCTGCCTGTCAGTAGGAAGATAACAGGAATGGATCTAGCTAAACTGAATACAGTGTTTATATATATATACATATATATATATATATATATATATATATATATATATACAACACCTGGGATGCATATATATATATATACACAATACACTGTAAGTGCAGCTAACTCACTGACTGTCCTGCCTAATCTAACTAACTCAAATGAAATGACACTGTCTCTCAGTCTATCTAAGCATGCTGGAACACACTACACAGGGCCACCGTGCAGGCGGCCTTATATAGTGTGGGGCGTGTTCTAAACCCCCTGAGCCATAATTGGCCAAAGCCACCCTGTCTTTGGCCAATTACAGCTCTCTCTACTGACGGCGCTGTGATTAGCCAAGCATGTGGGTCATAGTGCATGCTTGGCCAATCATCAGCCAGCAATGCACTTCAATGCCGCAGTGAATTATGGGCCATGACGCGCCACACGAATTTGTCACGAACGACCCATAATGTTCACAATTCGACGAACGATCGAACAGCTGATGTTCGAGTCAAACATGGGTTCTACTCGAACGCGAAGCTCATCCCTACTCGCCAGCTACAACAGCCTCCCACTCTCTTGTTTGGCATAACTTGCCTCAACCCACACTTAATGGGGGTTAAAATGTAATCTCCAGATTCCAAACGTGATCTCCAAATAGCAAGCGTAAATGCAACAAATCCTTTTCCTCAAGAAGTGATTGCTCCACATGAAAATGAAAAAATGCTCCAAATAGTGTGATAAAGTACAGCAAATGTATTAAAAATTCAAACCATCGCACACCATTGCACTCACATGTGTGAAAACCAAAGCAGGCCAAAAAAAACACTCCAAAGGAATGACGTTGTGACGTGACACACTACATCGAATGGTGGAGGCTTGAGACTGGGAGTGGGTGAGACTGCACAGCTGACACACTATCCTGGGTCCGCCGTGACCACTATTGATCACTTTACCAGTGCATGGAGTTTATGTTACGATTTCCTTTGTTAGAATATATTCCTTTTTGTTAGAATATATTCACATGATATGAATTTTATGTTAAGATTTCATTTATCATTTTCACATTTGCCACAGGGTGTGTTGTTTTGAACATTATGTGATAGGATGTGTTTGCTCACAATGTTCACCAATAACTTTTTTTCTCAGATCACATTCATATTGTGACTGATTTTCAATGAGGGTATTATTGTCAATATTCACACATATATACTTTTACTGCTCATTTAGATTGATCATTGCTTTCATTATCACATTTTCATTTTTATTTTTCATTTTTATTTTTCATTTTTATTTTTATTTTTTTATCCTTTATTTATTTGAGCGCTACTATTTATTCCACTTATCTCTAGAGGTTTAAATTCAGTCACATATTTGTTACATAAGTGGCAGCTATAGTTTATTTAAATTATACTTTTTTCACTTACTCAGAAGCGCAGTGGAGGTATCACAGGGTATAGGGCGTTAGCTTATGAACCTTCAGGTGTGTAAATCTATATATTGTTGTTCAAGAAGTGAATTTGTGTTGAAATCAAAACCAGACATAGGGAAGTGACGCATGTGTCATAAGATGTCTGCATTTATATCTGTCTAGGTGACATAATATAAAGTGACATAATATAAGGTGACATTTTGAGTTTGCTTGGATTCAGAAGATGTTACGAGTTAATAATATTGTGACATTGTGATTGGTTGAATACATTGTTGAAGGAAATATGTAATTTGAACATGTACCCCTTATTGGTGGAAGCTGGTTGGTGACGCCCATCTTTCATTCTTATTTAACACCATGTCGGGATAATAAAACTGAACAGTGTATGAATCAATGTGGTGTTGGGTCAATCATTTATATATGCTGTTTCCTATGCATAGAGATATATTTGGGTGTGAAAGTAATGGAATCGGCCGATGAAAGGTAATTATAATTAGATAATAAAATAGTAGTCAGTACTAGTGGTTAAAGGTGAAATTGCACCTTTCAGCAGGGAACTGCACTCCTTTTTTATACCACACCGTTATATATGCTTGAGACTCATCTTCAGCCTATATATGTCTTGTTATGCACAATTGATGGCACTTTTTGCACTTTAATTAGTATTTGTGATTTTCAATTGCATAATGTTTCATTAATCACATACACTGTGTAATACACAGATTGCACTTTATTCATTAAGCGCTGCACTTTATTTTTATATTTTTTATTAAGTTTTATCATGCGATCAAATGTGTAAAATAATTTATATATTAATAAACATCATAGAGTATATTTTTACATTGTACAACAAAGAATATCAGGTCTAGGATGAAATAAGCAGGCTTGCATTTTCCATTTTGCTTAACATGCCTGTGGAGGCAAAAACAGTTAATAATTGTCAGACTACAAAGGAACTGAGAGTTTTAAGGTTAGCTATCAATTATTTCTCTTCGCCCCAAAATGAAATTTTCCAGGTTAGCACTTTGCATTGTAAGCTGTTTAAACTGCACTCCTAATCGCGTCTAGGAAGCGTCACATAGTACATTTTCCAGGCATATATTTCCTCTCTATTTAACACAACAGGGAGTTGTTTGAGAAAACCTTTCATCCTTGAACTGTTTGATTGGATTTCCACTTGCTGAAAGAAGGAATCGAATTCCAGGCTGGTAATGGGTTTTCATATCTTAAGACCCATGACAGGGCTCTGTTTCTTGGTAATAAGATAATTGTTGTAATAAGAAACTAGCCCTATAAGGCATTACAGGTACAATTTGCTTTATTATTTTTTTTTTTCAACGTGTTATGGTTTACTGTCCACTTTACAACAAAGTACAGTCACCTGCAGGTGCTAGAGAGTTGAACGTTCATTAAGTAGCAGATCCAAACAAAATGAATGTCTCTGTTTTGAGTGGAGTATGGACTATGTTGAAACAAAAGTCTTGTTTCTACTGAGATATTTTTAAAGACTCTATCCAGGGATGCTGAGGTACAGCTCTTCAAAGTTACCTAACCAATTTCCCTTGTAGGGCTTTTAGATTTTCTATAAAGCAAATTTAAACCTGTTTCAAGGTGTGTTGGTGAGTCTCGGGTCAAGGTACAGGGCAAGTCATCACTAGAGCAGGGCAGGAGGATCCAAACAATCCAGTGGCTCCTCTGGGGGTAGCGTTACAAATATCATTGCAGTGTGTAAAGAGGGTTTGTCTGTTCCTGTATCTAAACATTATCTATTCTTCTTTATTTGAAAGCTGTGCTCTGTTGATATTTTGTTATATTGCTGCATTCTTTATTTTTCTTATGCTCGTTTATCTGTTCAGTTTTTTGAGCTTCTGGGTTCATAGACTTATGTCAGGACTCAGGAACACTTTACATGTTTACATAACCAGTGGGTTTGGAAAGGCTTCTTTACATGTGAGAAGCTTATAGGAATTTCTGAAGCTGGAGACTGAGAAACTGGGGCAAAGCGTGCAAGCTACTGTCTCTGAGGATACAAGCAAGTGGCCTAGATAGACTGGTATATTTGAAGAGTCGGTGCTTGCCATATCATGTCATTCCATGTGCAAGCATTCCTCTTTTCAGAAATTGAGAATGAGGAAAACAGCGACAGTCCCATAGCAAGTACAGGGCCACTCTGACTCCTCGGAACCAGCAATGCCCCTCAAGCACCCCAGAGCATATGCAATGTTCTAGGCTAAACTCTGAAATGCTGTGTGCAGCTCACATGCCTGCAGGACATGAGCCCTTCTTGGCCAGAGAATCTGGCAGCTCTCTAGGCCCAAGCCAAGTGGTGGATGACCTCATGCCATCTAATGACAATAACTTACTGACTTTTCTTTGCCTGGGAAAAATCACACATGTACCTAGCCTGGCTCATGTACTTGCACATGCTTGATGGTGCAGCAGTTAATTAATAAATACCCTGGCTTCCAGAAGGTTTTTTTTTATCAAACCAGAAAGGCGTGTGGCCATATACAGTGCCAACATCAGTTGCCTGCCAACTACCTTATCTGTGACACCCCCACATGCTGGAACTCAATGTTGGCCATGCTACAGAGGTTGTACCAGCAGTACTATGCCATTAACAAATACCTGTGAGATTAAAGTATGAGGGCAAGATCTGATCTCAGTATTGAGGTCATCAAAGAGAAGGGCCACTATTGGGTGGCCACTTATTAGATTGGTACAAGAGTAAAATGGGCATTCTACTGCCACCATTCCAGAGGGATCCCAGAATGCTTCACTTTGAGAAAGTACCGTGTAAGAACCTCTTTGTAGCAATTCCTGATGATGGCAGGATCCCATCTGATGACTAACTTGCCTTTTATCTGTTAACCCTTGAATGGAGCATCAACGGTGCTGGTGGCTGCCTCAGCAACACTTTTCAAAATTTTTGTAAACGATATTAGCCAGTCCCAACTGCAGGCAGCAGTCACATGCAGCTCCTAGACCACATTATTGCTGACACTGATGCAGGACTGATGCAGACACTATGAGAAATGAGGATCTCATTAACTATCAGGTGTCCAGACTAGACCATTTGCCAGAGCTGGCACCGTTTATGCTGGAGCTTCTAGCTTGCACTGCAAACAGTGTGCTGCCTAGGAGGCCTTCTTTGCAGCAGAAGGTTTTGTTACATAGAATATGCCTGTCCCTTAACAGTGTTGGATTACCAGAGAGTACAAAACCCTTGCAGCTAATGCTTTAGACTAAAGGTTAAATAGCCTTCCAACCCTACCTGCCTAAAAAATTACACCTGCTATCATTACCAGCTCCTGCCACCACTGTACATTTGCCACACACTGTTTTCACAGCTGGACCTCCAATGCCAAATTTCTAATGTTTGTTGCAGGGTAAATTATGCTTTGTGAGTAAAATGTATAATGAATTCTAGTGCTAGGCACTATAAATGTGCCACACAATGTTTCTGCAACTGGACCAGGCTGCCAAATAACTAATGTTCCCTGCAGTGTAACTCTTGTGTTGTGCTCCAACACTGTAAAGCAGCTGGATGTAATCTGGCAAATGTTTCTGTTTTCTGCTGTGTAAATCCTGCATTGTGCTTTAAAGCTTGCAAGCTATTCACTGCTCCAGCTCTATAAAAGTGCTACAAAATGTTTCTGCAGCTGGAGCTCAGCTCTCAAATGTCTAACACTTTCTGTAATGCCGCGTACACACAGCGGACTTTTCAACCAGACTTGTCCGATGGTCTATCCGACGGACTTTCGGCAGACTTCCGACAGACTTTTCGAACAAACGGCCTTGCTTACACACGATCACACCAAAGTCCAACGGATTCGTACGTGATGACGTACAACCGGACTAAAATAAGGAAGTTGATAGCCAGTAGCCAATTTCATCGGTCGGACTAGCATACAGACGAGCGGACTTTTCGATAGGAACTGGGTCCGGTAGAGTTCCGACGTAAAGATTTGAAACATGTTCCAAATCTAAAGTCTGTGAGATTTTCGACCGAAAAAGTCTGCTGCAGGTCCGATGAAGCCCACACGTGGTCGAATTGTCCGCTGGACTCGGTCCGTCGGACCAGTCCGGTCATAAAGTCTGCTCATGTGTACGCGGAATAAGGAAAATCCTGCATTGCACTTTGAATTTTATAGCCTATTCTGGTGCTCCGCCAATCAAAAATATTTGTGGCTATTGTCTATCAGATAAAACACTCTAATGTTTATGGTTCACAAACTTTCAAACCACTTATGCCGCGTACACACGGTC